>NC_091454.1:139980053-140280053 GCF_027789765.1 Dendropsophus ebraccatus | reverse complement strand
GAGGGACGGAGGGGTCACCCATAACAGACTGACCTTGTCTCCACAATCCCAGCAGACTTCCCAAAGCTAATTACCCCTATTCTGACCATACATAAAGCCTATACTACTCCAGTGACAGCCTATAAATCCTTCTCCACACTCAAGCTTTTCTAGCCCCAGGATACTTGCAGCATTATCGCGGAGAGCCAATCTGTTGCCAGTGCAGCATGGGGCCCCTGCAAGGCCTACCAGGCTGCCTGATACAGTAGATGTGATATAAAACATGTTTGCTATTTACATTAATTTTTTTTTTTAGTTATCAACAGAAGCTGCACTTTACACATTCATTCCTACAAACTGGTCATATTCCACTAAATCCACCTTAGTAACAATCCATGTACAAAAAGTGTGGTATAGGATAGTGGTAAACCATAGTGTACATATGTACCATATATTCAGTTTGCAGTCCATTCTCTAATGTCCCTCCAATCAGAGAAAACACATACTCACAATACTTCTATGCCAATATAGAGATGATTTATTTCAGGTACTTTATACATAAAACGCTCACAGGTTCCCGCTGACATTTTGGAGAATAGGCTCCCTCCTTCCTTTTGCGCTGATAGGAGGCACATTTCACAACGCATTGCAAACGGCATATAAGGTACAGATCCATTCAATTCACTGGGTGCTATACTGTCCACAATTACTGATCAGTATATTACTGATGTGTGAAAGTAGCCGAAGGCCTTGGTACTGAGGGCCATTGTTAGAACCCAGGAAAGGCAGCTACTAAAGCTAAAGCAACCCTTCAGTGTTGTTATATTTTATAGTGTTCAATTCTAAACATTTAAATTATCCTAGATTTATATTTCTCATTAAAGGGGTTTTCCATGGAAAATGTACCGATGCAGGCACCCCACCGATTGGTGACTGATGAGCCATTCTGTGGATAGCTTATCAGTACATTTTGCCAGGAAAACCCCTCTAAAATAATATAAAAGATTTAAATATATAAGGCTATGTTCAGACAACGTATAACACTGTCCATTGCATAGCACGTTCCTGACGCTGATACCTCTGTATCGGCTGCAGGAACTTTATTTTGCCAACCCTGCAGAAGAGAACGGATTTCATGTCAATCAGCGTCCGTTCTTGAAAAAAAAATGAATGTTGTGTGAACATAGCCTAAAACTGATTTCTGATAAAAGTACCCAATAGCATCTACCACATATAATTAAATGAATAGGCTATGTTCACACTGTAAAAAAATGAGAAAAGGGGAGACTTTTATTTTTTATTTTTTATTAAATAACATCCGTTGTTATTGAAATAAAGTAAATGGAATGCATTGAAGTCAATGGGATGACGTCTGACATTGTTTGCAAGGACGTCAAATTAATCATCTCAGTGTAATAAGAAATACTCAACCAGAAATAAAAGAAAATGCAGCAGATATTAGTGGTGGGTTCTTTTATTAGAGCTCAGCATTAATAGAAGCTGCTGCAGAACATCTTTGGGAGCAAACCTGTCAATCACTTGAGACACTGCTGACATACACAAACACACATATACACCAGTGCTACAGACATTGCTGACATACACACACATATAGACACAGATACATACACATACTGACATATAAATATATACACAGATACATATATACACTCACTGACACACATACACAGCACTTACAGCTCCCAGGCTTCCCCCTCCTCCTCCTGTAGTCCGGGCTGATCTTCACATAGAAGTATTCAGGACCTTTGGGTCATGTGACCCAAAGGTCCTTCACTCCTCTCCTGTGCCGTGCAGGACCTGGCAGGTCCTGCTCCTCTGTTCAGCCCGCTCACCCGGCACTACAGTGAGGGGGCTGAACAGTGCAGTGGGGGTCCCTCTTCCTCTTTGGACCCCTGGGGGTACAGTGGTCGGTACCTAGCATGAAGGCAGGGCAGGCTTCCTCGGGCCCCCTTCCTGCAGGGGCCCCATAGCAGTCGCCTTCCCTGCCTTCATGGTAGCTACGCCACTGGTAACAGGCAGAGCTGTGCTGTGTGTTTACATTGAAGGGCTGGTTACCTGCTCATATGGACATGAGCTCCTCTCCATACACATCCTCTCCGACAGCTTGCAGAGTCTGGCTCCTCCCACATCACATGGGCCTGACATCACCACAGGTCCTGAGCAGGATATCCCATCCTGCAGCTGCCCTGGTGTCCTGTCTCTCAGCCATATCACAGTCCTCACAGGGAGAGGCAGGGGTCACAGGACACACAGGCTGCTGCAGCCATGGTAAGCAGCAAACAGTGAGGACACACAACACTCTGTGTGTGAGGCTGGTGGAGGCCCCCTAGTGGTGGAGGCCCCGGGGCACATGCCCCTGGTGCCCTCCCTTTAATCCGGCCCTGTCTGTGCCCTAACTTTGCACCACCCCTCCGTCCTTCCTCCCCACCCTCTTCATCATTAGGATTGCTCCAGGCAGATTGCCTCCTATTCCCCACCTGTGTCAGCCCGGCACATGGGCTGGATCATTAAGGACCTGTGCAATGTTCAGCACAAAGAAAATGTTCAAGTGGCATTGCTAATGAGGAAGAGGGTGGGGAGGAGGGACGGAGGGGTGGTGCAAAGTTAGGGCAAAGATACTCCCGTTGGGAGTCAATGGGATGACGTCCAACATTGTTTGCAAGGACGTCAAATTAATGTTTATGAAAATAAGTCGCAGACGTTATTTTAAAAACAATGGATTTTATTTTTAGTTCCTATGCTTTTTTTCACCGTCTTTACTGCTAAATGCAGTTGACCATAAAAAAATGACCACACCCAAAAGGTTCTAAACTAGAATAATGCACCAACGGCCGTCATTGTAATAATGGGTGCCAAAATGCAAAATGACAGACGCCATTTTGAGAAAGAAAAACGGACAGAAAATAACATGTGAGGAAAGCCATAAACTGATAACTTGAATAAGGCTATTGTGGGAGGTTGTGCTTTACATTTACACTCTGTGCTTGCACATAGTTGTTAAAACAAAAGCAGTAAGTTATGTTTCATTAATATTTTACATAAAAAGAGGTGATAATTTTAGAACTCAAAGCCCCCAAGACTCGTTCTTAAAGGGAACCATTCACCCCGTGGCCCCCGGCAGAAACTGACATACAGTGACATAAAGGTCAATATACTTACCACATCGCTCCCGGTCCCGTCCCGGATCCCGTTGTTGACACGGAGAAATCGCCGATTCTTCTTCTCCCGCCCATTATGGTAATGAGCTGAGATGAGTCCAACGTCCATAGGAAACGACGGACGAGTCCAACTTATTCATGAGGTCCTCTTCTCGTCGGCGCCCATCCACGCCTCCTGGAACTTGATTGACGTCTTCAGTCTTCAGTCTTCTGACGAATTCCCGCGCAGGCGCCGTTGTGATGGTCTCATCACCTCTCTGCGCCTGCGCGGTAAACAGGATACGTGTTCGAGGCATTCGGCGCACGCGCAGTAAACAGTGAAGCTGCGGAGCGGCTTCAATTGTGAACTGCGCATGCGCCGAAAACGACTGTCACGGCGCCTGCGCGGGATTCGGCGAGAAGAAAGAAGACGAGGAGGAAGAGGACCCGGCGTCAATCAAGTGTCGGAGGCGGGGAGAAGGCTGGACTTCGGACCCGGCGGCGCTCATTACCATAATGGGCACGAGAAGAAGAATCGCCAATTTCTCCGTGTCAACAACGGGATTCGGGACGGGACCGGGAGCGATGTGGTAAGTATATTGACCTTTATGTCACTGTATGTCAGTTTCTGCCGGGGGCCAGGGGGTGAATGGTTCCCTTTAACTTAACAGGCAACCCTTTTATACAGCTGGGCCCTAGGCTATGTTCACACTGTGTAAAATAACGGCCGTTATTTTGAGGCCAAAACAACGGCCGTGGAATTACTAACGTACGGGCTAGTCGTGAAACTACGGCCGTTGTTTAATTTTGATTCCTAGCTTGATTATAAATTGGATGAAACAGGTCATTTACTTTAAATACTGCGCCCAGCCCGAGAAACCACTCAGAAATTTTTTTACAGCAAAATCAAGTTTAATTCGGCAGATATAAGTTTTACGTTCGCGGCCGAATTGAAATCCACGGCCGTTGTTGCAGTATTACCGGCCGGAAATAATTGACATGTTCATTTTTCACGGGGTCGTATAAACAACAGCCGTTATCTGATACGTAGTGTGAATTCAATGGCCGTAGTTACATTGTATTGCAGTCATTATAGGGAACCTCAAAACAATGGCCGTAGTTTTGCGGCGCGGACAACGGCCGTTATTTTATGTAGTGTGAACATAGCCTTATGGCCCTATTCCACGGAACGATTATCGTTCGTTTTCGGACGATATCGACCGCTACGGACGATAATCGTTCCGTGGAATAGAGTGCAACGATCAGCCGACATCGTTCATGTCGGCTGATCGTTGCAGTCGCTTGTTTTTCAACATGTTGAAAAACAAGCGACTGATATATCAGCGATCTGCTGCCGTCGCCCCGTTGAATAGGAGCATCGGCAGCAGACGCTGCTATATCCTATGGGCTGCCCGGACGATCAGCGATCCTCCGAGCAGCCCCCCCGCAGCTCCCCGCCGCCCCTCCCGCACTCACCCGCTCGCTGCAGCCGCGTTGAATAGCGGCGGCAGCGAGCGGGGAACGAGGAGCAAACGAGCGCTAATAGCGCTCGTTTGCTCCTCTAAAACGACCCGTGGAATAGGGCCATTACACATCATATACATGGACCAGGAGTAGGAAGCATGATATCCTATCTCCAAGTGTACCTCCAGTATTTTTATTAAATGACTATTGTGCAGCACTGTGCACCATAGATTTAAATAATAGCAACCACTAGGGGGAGCTCACTGCTTAGATTTAAGCCTCAACACAAAAGGCGCAGAGGCACATGGACTGTATTACAGGGTATGTACTTCACTTAGTATAGCTTTTATATGACACAATTCTCTCCTAGAAGTAATTACTGTACAGGAGTTATAGCCTGTGAAACTACACAGGATAGAAAATTATTCTCTCTCAGAAAAAAACAACAACCCAAAACTGTGTGACCCAAAATATCTTCTGGGTACTGCTCCTGCTCATGTACATGGGCTATATAAAGCCATATATCCCAAAGTGGAGTTTACAAAAAAAGCCTGCAATTATCTTAATCCTTGTGTTAACTTGCTGTGTACTTTCAGCATAACTGCAGCGTACCTGTGGCATAAAAATCTGGATTAAGGCTGGGTTCACACACAGTATAGTTCAGGCTGTATTTGGTCCTCATGTCAGGTCCTCATAGCAACCAAAACCAGGAGTGGATTGAAAACATTTAATAGCAAATATTTGCTGTTATTTTAAAACAACGGCTGTTGTAATGAAATAATGGCCGTTATTTACCGTTATATGGCGGCCATCCACTCAATTTCAACATTGTGTGAACAGATCCTTTCTGTGTTTTTAATCCACTCCTGGTTTTGGTTGCAATGAGGACCTGACATGAGGACCAAATACTGCCTGAAATATACTGTGGTGAACCCAGCTAAGGATGCAATATGGATACATTACGGACATGTTTTTTTATGGCTTGGACAGGAGTGATAACTACTCTGCTCTTAAAATTACGATTCTGGATTCTGGAAAGGCTGAATGACAGTATATAGCATACTTTATTGGCAGCCATGGTGACTTTACTTCAGTTTTTATAAGAACATATATAACAAAGTAGTAGTGGAATAGAATTGCTAGCTCAACAGCCCTGTACTGGGTGGGAGCGTGAGTGGGGGGGGGGGGGGCATGGTCTGAATAGCAGGGTCTACAGCACTTTTACTCTGACCCAGAAAGTCTCCCTCACCTTCCAAATCATAGCAGATCCACCTTAGGCTGGGGCTCACATCAGGGGACAGGGCTGTGGAGGTAATCTCCTCATAGCTGTAACCCCTCTCTCCCCGCACAGAGACCACTTTATGTATGTGCCCATATATGTGCTGCTCATTCCTTCATGCTCCCTGCAGTCTCTGTCAGTCCTGATTGGTCCATGCTGAGCACACACCCCTTCTCCATTCCTGTCATGTGACCACACAGACCTCTGACCGCAGCCCTGCTTCTATGTTCTAGCCTGTTGTACTACGCTACTACATTATGGGGATCTGCAGCTCCATCCTCTGTCTACAAACTGCGGCTGTGTTATCAGGTTTATGCACTTACTATACATTATACCCCACATGCTGATTGCTATACTGGACAGTAACTTATAATATCACATATTCAGCTGCTTATAAATGTTTGTTTCATTTGTCTTACCAGTTATTCAGAATATAAAATCATTATTTTTGAGGTGTGAAACCAATTGTCTGCATTTCAATGATTTCTTATAAGAAAGTTTGTTTTGGTTTAGGAGTGGATTTGGAAGCACAGTCCCGGAAAGAATTATGCTCGTAATCCAAGGAACCACTGTATATATATATATATATATATATATATATATATATATACACTGTATATATATATATTTCAGTATTTGAATGTCATTCTCTTTAAGAGTGTCTTTCTTTTTGTGCGATTTAGCTGTTAAACGGCATTCAAATAAAACAGGTTTATAAAGTCTTTTTATGGAAGGATTCAGGTATTGAGAACGGTACCAAAACAATGCAGCATTCTTATCTCAGCTAAAAGCAGTGAAGCATTTAATGGATGCAGTGGAACTGCTGATGTTTGCAAGGCTAATGGTTCAGTAGCCGATAGTGAACCAGGCATGAATTAAATCTGGCACAGCTACTGGCTGTTATTCCAGGACAGCACAGTCAGAACAAGTTAAAGGACATTTTGACTATCTGAAAAGATCAATGTACACTGGTGACCAAGTGACAGCTGTTTAATTAAAATCATTGAAAAATTATGTTATGATTGACAAATGTTAGAAAATGTTAAAAATGTATGACATTATTTTCTGATTACCTGATTTGCTATATTTGATAGAACAGGATATTGAGGCTTAGCTACTATATGAGAGTATAGATAGGGGCCTTTCTACCATATGATGGCATAGAGGGTAACTGAGTACTATCTGAGGACCCATATTGGGCCTAAATACTACATGGGGGACAAATTGAGTGCGGTTAGTGTTAAACAATACAGATGGGGACTTTGTATAGAGGTGAGGATGGTGCTGGATCCCAGAGTCTAAAATGCTTGTCTGGCATTTTCTGGAGATGAGGCATTACCAGGAGCAGCCTTTATTATGGCCGAGCTAAATGGAAAAGAAAAGGGAAAATTGAGCGAAAAGGGAGAAGACGCTCCCCCTGCGAACCTCTTAATGTAACTGCATTGTAATCACTTAAAAGGATCATCCAGAATTATTACAACGTAGCCACTTTCTTCCAAAAACAGCGCCACACTGATTGTATGCGGTATTAAAACTGAGCTTCAATACCCCACAAAACTGACAAAATGGGTGGTGCTTAGATATGAGTACTAAAATGCTTGAATTTTCCTTACTCGAGCTGAGTATTTTCCAAAACTCTAGTGCTTAATTCAAGTAGTGAACCCCATTTAAGTCAATAGGAGACTCGAGCATTTTTTCAGGGGGGTCCTATTTGGAGGGGGGGGGGGGGTTCTGGTGCACCTAAAAGCCTTTACAAAGTGATGGAAACACCACAGAAATGAAACTGGCACAGCAGGGGGAGCATATATGGATGCAGTAAAGACTCCCAGGCAATGTCCCCTTTAAGCTTCAGCCACTGCTGAGCGTAATGGTAAGCGACCTGGGCAATGTTCAAGCAAAATTAGACAAACCAAAAACTTAACACACAAAAACACAGAAAAATGCAACAGCTCACCACAATGGCAAGATACAGGCCCAATACAGATATGAAAATAACTAAAAGCAGCCCCTCAATTGCAAAAAAAACAAACTCCCCAAAAATAATGAGGCTCTTGGTTACCATTTGCAAATAGTGTAAACCATCCCTCCAACGATTAGGTGGCCTCATGCTCGGGGTGGACTCTACACTGTACTTTAGCCTCTCCATGGCATATAATAAGCCTTTGCTCTGGGCATACAGGATCCATCTAAGGCAGGCATGTCCAAAGTCCGGCCCGCGGGCCATTTGCGGCCCGCGTTCCGAACTTTTACGGCCCCCCAGGTATCCAGCAGCAGCAGATACCTTTGCCGCAGCCGCTCTAGTCCACGGAAAAGGAAAGCCGAAATCTTGCGATGTCCGAGATTTCGGCTTTCCTTTTTCGTGCACTAGAGTTCATTCTTCAGCGTGTACAGAGCAGGAGCGCGCGCCTCTCATAGACTCCCATTATGAGCGGGAGGCTAACGGCATTCCGCGGCGGACAATTCCGTCGCGGAATTCTGCTAGCTTTGCTCAGTGCGAACGGGGCCTAAGGCAGATTGATTAAACACCTGTTTAGATTTGTCATACAAGTCATAAAATAAAAAGTATGCAGTTTTCAATAAACTTTGTAAAAAAAAAGTTTATTTGCATTCATTTTAATGGTCCAAAGAATGTCAAGCAAAATGGTCGGCCCTCGCACATGTTCACTTCATCAAATTTGGCACTCTTTGAAAAAAGTTTGGACATGCCTGATCTAAGGGCAAGGAATCCCGACAACCTTCGTGTCATACAGGCAGTCTATGGGAGGCATGCAAGCCCTCCCATAGACTGCCCGTATGAAATGGAGATGTAATTCCTCCAGTTTTACTCCGTGTGAACTGGTCCTTATACTGGCAAATATATTAAAGGGGTTATCCAGCGCTAGAAAAACATGGCCTTTTTCTTCCAGACACAGCATGACTCTTGTTTCTAGATCAGGTGTGGTTTGTAATTAAGCTCCATTCATTTTAATGGAACCGAGCTGCAAACCCCACCCAAACTGGAGACAAGAGTGGTCTTGTCTCTGGAAGAAAGTGGCCAAGTTTTTGTAGCACTGGATAACCTTTTTAACCTCTTAACAACCGCGGGCATAAGTGTACGCCCCCAAAACCCGTGCCTTAATGCAAACGGGCGTACATTTACGATCGGAGAAGATGGCCTGCTTTAATGTATAGCAGGCCATCCTAGCTTGTCGGCACAGGGGGTGGTTAACTCCCCCCGTGCTGACGATCGCCGCTATTGGCTGATCAATTCAGATCAGCCAATAGCGGCGATCTGAAGCTTTCAGGGTCATCGGTGACCCGATGACCCGGAAAATAATGGTGGTTGGTGCTGTCCGAGGACGGCACCGACCGCCATTACTGTTAAAAGTAATGGTGGCCAAGGTGCCACGTCCCGATCGCCGTGATCACGGCGATATAAGTTCCCAAAAAGTGTTAAATACCTGCTGGGGACACCTCAGCTAGGTAGCTGAGGTGTCCCCAGCAGGTATTGGCACATACTCACCTGATCCAGGCGTCCCGATCGCTTCTTCCGGGTCCCGGTCGCGTCCTCTTCTTCGTTGCTTCTTTGGGTATTTCCGCCGGTCCCGGCTTCAGCTCCTCTCGGCTCCCATCGGCAATTTCCGGAATTCGGGACCTACTGCCCCCTAGCGGCTGATAAGTGTATATTATACACTTATCAGTTGCTATAGGGTTGAAGAAAGGTGTTTTTTTTTTTTTTTTTCTTCAAATTTTTTTCCTTTTTTTTTTTTTTTTCAGTTTCCGCACCCTATCGCCGCTGAGTGCTGATCAGCATCGCACGTAAGTGCGCCGTTGATCAGCAACTCCTCCTTTTTGGCGTAGGGTGTTTTTTTTCTATATCCTACAGCCACGTTTTGCTGATAAGTACCGCACATAAGTGCGGCATTTATCAGCAACTCCTTTCTTGGCGTAGGTTTTTTTTTTTATACTTAATGTTAAAAAGACACGTAAAAAAACACTATTACACTACACGAAATAAAGTTTTACACTACACCACTACACATCTACATACCCCATATACTAATCCCCATATATAGATGGCCCCCAGGGTGTTTTTGGTGTCAGAGGCATACGTTATTATTGCCTCCGACACCAAAACAGCCAGTGAGGATGAATGGGGGGATCCTTCTTTCCTCCATTCACCCTCATCGTCCTCATCATCCAGTGACGTATCTGGGGGTAGCGTAGCGTACGCTGCCCCCCAGACACGTCTTTTCCGCCAGTACCGTCCTAATAAGAGATCACGGTATGGTGTGAAATTCTACAAACTCTGTGAGAGTACCTCAGGGTACACTTACAGATTTAGGGTAGGTGCACACTGCGGAATGGCGAAGGATAACCCTTTGTGCATTCTGCAGCTGGCATCTGCCGGCAGACTAATGCAGGCACTCGTCTCCGCCCGTGTCATAGACTCCATTCTATGCACGGGCAGATTCCGTCGTCTGTCCAAAGAATGAACACATTCATTCTTTGGACAGAGGGCGGAATCCGCCCATGCATAGAATGGAGTGTGACACGAGCGGAGACGCGCGCCCGCATATGTCCGCCGGCGGGTGCCAGCTGCGGAATGCACAAAGGGTTATCCTTCGACATTCCGCAGTGTGCACGTACCCTTAGAGTGTATGAAGGAAGGGACACCCAAATCCACCCCCAGATGCTCCCCCCATCCTCGGAGTTAGTGGGAAGATCGTTCGGTAACTGATCTTCCCACTGCTGGATAAAGGTCACCACCTGTACGGGGATAACATTTATACCAGCACCCCCTCTTCCGGTCCCTCGCTGCCCGAGCTACTGTAGCTTGCGGCACGATATCAGAAGCAGTAATAGAGCCCTAATATTTAGCAGCCATGGAGCGGACCCAGCGCTTCTGGATATGAAGGACCCCATATCGCACCAGGACAACATTTTCCAGGTGACGTCCCCCACACTGGAAAACAGGAGACCCCAGAAGAAGTGCAGAGTGTGGCGTAACAGGGGGATCAGGAAGGACACCATTTTCCATTGTGACACCTGCCCTAATCCCCCCGGCCTCCTGCATACAGGATCGCTTCAAGGCGCACCACACGTCATTGGGGTTCTACATTGTCTAAATTCTGTCCCTTATTCCTATTTCAGGGGTCACGTTGATCCAGGGATTATTCTAATTGCCATTATGGAGTCGGGAAGGAATTTTTCCCCTGTGATGAGGCTACTGTCGTCTGCCTCACGAGGGTTTTTTTTTTGCCTTTCTCTGGATCAACACAGGTTGAATTTGATGGACACCTGTCATTTTCAACCTTATAAACTAATAATTGGCCTAATACCCCCAAATAAATTAGAATTGTCCCTTTTCCCCAGCTAAGTAGATATGGCCGCCATTCCCATTAGAGGATGCCATGATGCAATTACAAAGCCTCTGTGCGGCCAGGACAGTAGAAACCCCCCACAAGTGACCCCATTCTGGAAACTACACCCCATAAGGAATCTAACAAGGGGGGCAGCGGGGATATGGCCCCCTGGTGACGGCCACATTTGTGCCGTGAAAATAAAAAAAATGGTATTTTAAATTTTTACGGCACATGTTCTTTATAAGTGCCTGTCGCCAGTGGGGTCCATATGCTCACTGCACCCCTTGTTAGATTCCTTATGGGGTGTAATTTCCAGAATGGGGACACTTGTGGGGGGTTTCTACTGTCTTGGCAGCACAGGGGCTGTGTAATTGCGACATGGCCTCCATCCTCCATTCCAGCCTCTAAATGGCGCTCTGTCCCTTTGGTGGCTTGCCCTGTGCCCATATGGCACATTATGTCCACATGTGGGGTATTTTCCTACTCAGGGGAAATTACCCAACACGTTTTGCGTTCATTTTCTTTTTTAACCCCTTGTGGAAATGGAAAAAATCAAGGCTAGACCAACATTTAATGTAAATTTCTTTTTCATTTTTACACTAAATGATTGATCTTGTCTTGATTTTTTCATTTTCACAAGGGGTTAAAAGATAAAAAAAACACAAAATGTGTAGAGCAATTTCCCCTGAGTTCAGAAATACCCCACATGTGGACATAAAGCGCCATGCGGGTGCAGGGTAAGCCTCCAAAGGGAAGGAGCGCCATTTGGCTTTTGGAGACTGGAATGGATTTCGAGGGCCTTGTTGCATGTAAAAGGCCCCTGTGTTGCCAAGACAGTTGAAACCCCCCACAAGTGACCCCATTATGGAAACTACACCCCTCAGGGAATGTAACAAGGGGTGTAGTGAGTATATGGACCCCACTGGTGGCGGGCACAAATGTGGAACAATGTGGCGTGAAAATGAAATATTAAATTTTTTACACTATAATGTTGGTCTAGCTTTAAATTTTTCATTTTCACAAGGGGTTAAAAGAGAAAAAAACACACAAAATGTGTAGAGCAATTTCCCCCGAGTCCGTAAATACCCCACATGTGGACATAAAGCGCCATGTGGGCGCAGAGCAAGCCTCCGAAGGGAAGGAGCGCCATTTGGATTTTGAAGGCTGGATTTGGCCAGAATGGATGATGAATGTCATGTCGCATTTACAGAGCCCTCGTGCTGCCAAAACACTGGAAACCCCCCCAAAAGTGACCCCATTCTGGAAACTACACCCCTCAAGGAATCTAACAAGGGGTGCAATGAGGATATGGACCCCTTGATGATGGGCACATTTGTGACGTGAAAGTGAAAAAATGAAAATTTTCACTTTCACGTCACATTGTTCCACATTTGTGCCCGTCACCAGTGGGGTCTATATGCTCACTGCACCCCTTATTAGATTCCTTGAGGGGTGTAGTTTCCAGAATGGGGTCACTTGTGGGGGGTTTCCAGTGTTTTGGCAGCACTAGGGCTCTGTAAATGCGACATGGCCCTTGAAATCCATTCCAGTGAAATCCAGCTTCCAAAAGCCAATTGGCGCTCCTTCCCTTTGGAGGCTCATCCTGCGCCCGCTTGGCACTTTATGTCCACATGTGGGGTATTTCTGTACTCTGGAGAAACTGCGCTACATGTTTTTTGGGTTGTTATTCCTTTTATCCCTTTGTGAAAATGAAAAATTGAAGGCTAGAACAACGTTTTAGTGTAAAAAATACATTTTTCTTTTTTCACGCCATATTGTTCTGAAAATCTGTGAAGCACCTGTGGGGTCCAGATGCTCACCGCACCCCTTGTTACATTCCTTGAGGGGTGTAGTTTTCTAAATGGTGTCCCTTTAGGGGTGTTTTTTACGTTTTGGCACCCTAGAGCCTCTGCCAACCTGACGTGGTACAGTCAGAAATGACCAAATATGACTTCAAATATGAAGTACAATATGTCACGAGAAAACAGTCTCAGAATCAGCCGGATAGGTAAAAGCATCCCAAAGTTATTAATGAATAAAGTGACACAGGTCAAATTCATAAAATTTGCCTCGGTCCTTAAGGCCATTTTAGGCCCGGTCCTCAAATAGTGTGAACCATCCCACCAAAAACTTAACACAGTAGCATCGGTGCCTCAGTCTTAAATCTAATAACGCATAGCCAATTAACCCCTAGACGACCCTGGACGTAGGGTTACGTCATGGAAGTCTGTCCCCAGACGACCCATGACGTAACCTTACGTCCTGGGTGTTTTTCCCAGCGCGCTTCATAGCAGGTGGGGGCCTCACCGGTAATGACACGCTGCAGCGATCGCGCTGCCGTGTGTCATTAACCCCTTAAACGCCGCGACCGCGGCGTTTAAGTGTAAGTGACAGGGGGAGTCCCCTGTCACTTACCGATCGGGACCCCCGCAGTGTGACTGCGGGGGTCCCGATCGGTAAAACGGACTGCCGGAGGTCTCTTACCTGCCTCCGTGCAGTCCGATCGGCGATCTGCTACACTGAGCCTGCACAGGCAGGCTCAATGAGCAGATCGCCGATAACACTGATCAATGCTATGCCTATGGCATAGCATTCATCAGTGTAGAAATCAAAGTACTGTATGTACAAGTCCCCCAAAGGGACTTCAAAAGTGTAAAAAAAAAAAAAGTTCAAAACACTAACACACAACCCCAAAACCCCTCCCCCAATAAAAGTCTAAATCACCCCCCTTTCCCATTATATAAATAAAACATATAAAAATGAATAAATAGATAAACATATAATATACCGTAGCGTGCGTAATTGTCCGATCTATTAAAATATAACAAGCGTCATTGCGACTGGTAAACGGCGTACACGAAAAGAGGGGAAAAAGTGCGCAGATTACCGATTTTATGTTACATTATATATTAAAAAAAATCAATAAAAAGTGATCAAAACATCCGATCTTCACAAATATGGTATTAATAAAAACTAGAGATCATGGCGGAAAAAATGACACCCCATACAGCCCCGTAGGTGAAAAAATAAAAGCGCTATAAGTGTCACAATAGGCCCATTTTATTAATATTTAATTGCCAAAAAAAAGGATTTCATAAAAAAAAAATATATATAACATTAGAGAATCTGTGTAACCTGCATGTGGTTGTGTTCGGACTGACCTATAGAATAATAGTGTCATGTCGCTGTTACCATATACTGCATTACGTAGACACAGGAACCCCCCAAACATTACCATATTGCATTCTGTTTTACGATTTCACCTATTTATATCTTCATAAATAATATATTTGGAATTCCATCATACATGTTATGGTAAAATGAAAGACGCCATTACAAAGTACAACTATTCCTGTAACAAATAAGCCCTTACATGGCTTGTAGATAGAAAACTGAGAGTGCTAGAGCTCTTAGAAGGGGAGGAGGGAAAAACGAAAGCACTAAGATCAAAATTTGCGCGGTCCACTGGGTCATTTTGGGCCTGGTCCTCAAAGGGTTAAATATAGTGGAACAGTTAGTGTACATTCACATGTACATCTGTTGCAGATTTGATGCAGTATAAATTTAGTTATTTTGATATACTGTCTACGCAATTCATTGCATGCCATCAATAATGATATATTTTAGACAGTCTGTGTGAATTCATTATATGAGGAAAGGGTTAATAGCTGGGCAGGGAGAAGGACTACAAAGCATGCCTGTATCAGAGATGGTTGCCCACAGCTATGGCCCCTCTGTTTACATACTCCACTTGGAGCTGTGCAGCCAGTGTTGGAGCATTCAATCACTCGCCTGCCGCTAGTCTGGGTCCCAATCTTCGCAGTGGCAGTTTGGGGCTTCCCTTTGTTATGCCACCTGAGCTGGTAGTCAAGTCAGCACCTGGAGATTCCAACAGTGACAGCACAGCACCCCACAGCCACGGGATGCCGGCTACTGGCAATGCAGCTCCGTCCTTCTGGTCTACGCTGCCTGAATATGTTACCCGGGCCTTCATGATAGCAGGTGAGTTGGTAAAGACCATAGGAGACGTTCTTCCATGCGTCTTTCTCTGTCGGCTACTGGCCACACTTCCTCCAAGTTCATGCTTCAGAGCTTCCTGCAGTCTATGAGAAGGAATGGCGGTGCCTGCCTCAGCATTCTAACTGTATCTGTTCCAAAGTAGAAAGTCACAGTGCCTGCACTAAAAAACACTAAGAAAAGAAGTGGAGTTGTGGAAAACACAGTGAGTATAGCGTTGTGGATCTGGGGATCGTGGTGCTGCTTTCTATAGCAAAGGTTCGTGATATACCATACACATGTAGAAAAACAAGAGCGCACTCACCCCATAAAATGTCTTCATCTTTATTAATTTATCATTGGTTAAAAGCCATTCATGTATAGTCGGGTGGTAGAAAACGCCAATACACTTAGATCTGTGGGTGAGTGCGCTCTTGCTTTTTTTAACTGTATCTGTGTCTGGAGGCGGACGCAGATGCAGTGTTTTTTTGCCAGCCACCGCCCAGAGATTTTAGACTGACCGGGCAGCTGGTGGCATTGAGTGGGACTTCCCTGTCAGGTGCACGGCAATGCAACTTAAAGGAAACATGGCTCACAGGTTCCTGAATTACACCACTTTTACACTGTAGCACTATGACACTGTGTAACGCCCGGAGTAGTGGATCCACTGGACCGGCACCAGCGATGGCACAAACCTCACCAGGGAGCGGAGTCTAAGGGGCCGCTGGTTTTCACCAGAGCCCGCCGCAAGGCGGGATGGACTTGCTGCGGCAGGCGACCCCCAGGTCGCTACCCCTGGCTTGGTAGCTGGTGACGGCAGGCGAGGCGTGGCAGGAGCAGTAGGCAGGAGATGGCACTGGCAAAGGTCTGCAGGTGAGAGCGCACGTGACAGGCTGAACGCAGGAACAGATGGAGTGACAGGGAAACAGGAACCAGGAACAGGGACTAGGGACCGGGTAACGGATAGGACTCAGGAACAGGGACTGGGACCAGGTAACAGATAGGACTCAGGAACAACAGGGGGCTGGGCCAAACGCTATGGGAAGCATGTAGAGGCTCCAACACTAAGGACAGGGCATGCTGGGATTTATAGGGGAGTGATTGGGTGCAACTACCAATTAGGAGCGCACTGCCCCTTTAAATCTGAGACAGCCGGCGCGCGCGCGCCCTAGGAGGCGGGGACGCGCGCGCCGGCCGGCACAGCGGGAGACAGGAGCGTGGAGAGGTGAGGCGCCCCCCGGGGCCGAGGTGACAGCAGCGCCGGGTCCCCGACTATGGACACCGGCTGCTGCATAGGGCAGGTAGCGGTCGCGGCGGCGGCCCGGAACGCGGGACGCCGCCGCGGCCGTAACAGTACCCCCCCCCTTTGGCCTCCCCCTCTTTCTTGCCTGCAAATGGCACAGGAAGCCACAAAGTCTTTGACATCTTGGGATAGGCTGGGCCACCAGTAGTGGCGAGAGATCCGTTGGCCGGTCTTACGGACTCCCGGGTGCCCGGCCTCCAACGAGGAATGTCCCCAGTTCAAAATACCTCTTCGAAGCGCAGGGTGAACATGAGTCTTTCCGGGGGGTACTCTCTGAAGAGTGGAGGTGACGACTGGTACTAGGCGATCAGGCGGTATAACGTGGCAAGGGACCTTCTGTAAGTTCTTCCGGTGGTGAGAGGATACGACCTTAGTCTTGGGTACGGGGAGAGGGTACACCTCGGCAGAGAAGGCATCCGCCGAGTCTTGGTCTTCTGCCGGTAGGCCGGATAGAGGCTTGGCCGGGACAGGAAATGACATAATACACTTGGTCTGAGGTGACTTGAGACACTGGTGGGAACAGTCCTGACCCCAACTGAGAATCTCCCCGGTTCTCCAGTCCAGCTGAGGGGCATGTTTTTGTAGCCACGGGAGTCCCAGGAGGACCGCGGGGGAAGAATGGGGCAGGACGTAGAAGGATATCTCTTCTTGATGTGAAGGACCCACCTGGAGGACTAAAGATGCGGTCTGGTAGTACACACGGTCGGTAAGAATTTCGCCTGTGACCGAGGAGATAGTCAGGGGCCTGGCTAGTCGGGTCACGGGTAGCCGCCATCTTTGGACCAATGTTGCCGCAATAAAACTGCCTGCTGACCCAGAATCGAGGAAGGCAGTAGTCTGATGATTTTGTCCTGAGGGAGTCCGGATGGAAACTGGCATAGACAGACTTGGAATGGTGGCATTCACACCTAGGGACACCTGTCCCACCGGACCTAGGTGCGAGCATTTTCCGGATGTTTGGGGACGTAGGGGACATCCCAGCCGGAAGTGATCGGAACCACCGCAATAGAGACAGAGATTCTGCTCCAGGCGCCGGATTCTTTCATCAGGCGTCAGGTGAGCCCGTTCCACCTGCATAGGAATCTCAGGAGAGGGTTGGGACATCGAAAGGTCAGGATTCTGGAAAACTGGCGCCAGCTGGGGATGGCGACGGGAACGGGTTAGTAAATGTTCATGCCGAACCTCCTCCTCCCTCTCCGAAAAACGAGTATCAACTCGGGTGGCCAGTAGAATGAGTTCGTTCAGGGAGGTAGGCAGGTCTCGGGCAGCGAGCACGTCTCTCACACGACTAGACAGGCCCTTCTTGAAGGTGGCCAATAGGGCGGCCTCGTTCCAGTCCAATTCGGCTGCCAGGGTGCGGAACTGGATGGCGTAGTCACCAACAGAGGAGCTGCCTTGAGAGAGATTGAGGAGAGCAGTCTCGGCTGAAGAAGCACGGGCAGGTTCCTCAAAGACGGAGCGAAACTCAAATAGGAAGGCCCGGAGATTGGCAGCAACTGGATCATCACGGTCCCACAGTGGCGTGGCCCAGGCCAGGGCTCTACCCTCTAATAGGCTGATGATGAAAGCCACTTTAGAGCGCTCGGTGGAAAACTGACTACTCAAAAGTTCAATGTGCATGGTGCACTGAGTCAGGAATCCTCTGCACAACTTAGAGTCCCCAGAGTACTTGCTTGGGAGGGCCAGTCGGAGTGAAGAAGCAGCGTCAGGAGATGGTGTGCGCTGGGCAGTAGTCTGCTGCTGTAAGGCGGCAGTGAGTTGCTGGATCTGCTGTGACTGTTTCTGGATTTGTTGAGCCTGTTGCGCGACCACTCTGGCGACGTCACGGAGATCTGGCACCTCGCCGGGATCCATGGTTGGAGCCTACTGTAACGCCCGGAGTAGTGGATCCACTGGACCGGCACCAGCGATGGCACAAACCTCACCAGGGAGCGGAGTCTAAGGGGCCGCTGGTTTTCACCAGAGCCCGCCGCAAGGCGGGATGGACTTGCTGCGGCAGGCGACCCCCAGGTCGCTACCCCTGGCTTGGTAGCTGGTGACGGCAGGCGAGGCGTGGCAGGAGCAGTAGGCAGGAGATGGCACTGGCAAAGGTCTGCAGGTGAGAGCGCACGTGACAGGCTGAACGCAGGAACAGATGGAGTGACAGGGAAACAGGAACCAGGAACAGGGACTAGGGACCGGGTAACGGATAGGACTCAGGAACAGGGACTGGGACCAGGTAACAGATAGGACTCAGGAACAACAGGGGGCTGGGCCAAACGCTATGGGAAGCATGTAGAGGCTCCAACACTAAGGACAGGGCATGCTGGGATTTATAGGGGAGTGATTGGGTGCAACTACCAATTAGGAGCGCACTGCCCCTTTAAATCTGAGACAGCCGGCGCGCGCGCGCCCGAGGAGGCGGGGACGCGCGCGCCGGCCGGCACAGCGGGAGACAGGAGCGTGGAGAGGTGAGGCGCCCCCCGGGGCCGAGGTGACAGCAGCGCCGGGTCCCCGACTATGGACACCGGCTGCTGCATAGGGCAGGTAGCGGTCGCGGCGGCGGCCCCGAACGCGGGACGCCGCCGCGGCCGTAACACACTGGTTAGATTGGATAATACTGGTACACTGGTACTATAGTGTATGGCATTGTGTGCTTTGTTTTCCAGAACGGGTAACACTAGCCAACTACTGACAACTACTGTGACAACTACTATCTATATACCACTATACTATTCCTTCCAATATTGTTTTATTGTAAAGAATTAGCTTATTCAGTCACTAGTCCTTAAAATGACTGTTGGGTATGCTTGTAAGCAACACCTACCTAACTATATAATCTATGACCTACCCCTGCTCTGTCCTTGCTCCAGCAGCTCTCCCTGCCAGCTAACAGACCGCAAGTGATTCGAGGATCTGGAGACCTAGGTCTGTATACTCCTAGGTCACCTGATGCAGCTGTCCAATCACTGCTATGCCAGAAGCCAACATAGCTGCTATGTAGTAGGACCTCCCAGCCTCTTTCTCGCATGTATATTGGCTGACTAAAGCTGCGAACCACGGGGGGAGGAGAATATCCATTTAATTCGAGCAACATGCAGTATTCGTTTAGGTATCGAGTACTATTGAGTAACATGATACTTGAGCAAGTAGTGGGCTTGAATGAGTATACTCACTCATCTCTACTGGTGCTATTTTAGCTGTAAGATCTTATATAGACATTTATTTCCAAATCATGTCCAATCATCTGATTTTATCACAGATGGATTTCAATTCATGATTAAGATAATCTAGAGCAGTGTTTCTCAACCTTTTCAAGCCAAGTACCCCCATGCGACGAGATGCTCCAGCCACGTTCCCTAAAGGATGTGATCGATAATATCATAATAACAGTGCCTAAGGGTATTTTCACACGTACGTTTCCCAGCAAAATCCACTTCAATACTCTGTGCTGTTATGGCCTATGGTTCTGCATTTTCACTGCGAGAATGTAGCCACTGTCTATTTAGGTAGTCAGATACCTCTCCCATGTAGCTAGATACCTCCAAATGTAGCCAGATACCTCCCCCATGTAGCCAGATACCTCATCATGTAGTCAGATACCCCTCATGTAGTCAGATAACTCTCCATGTAGTCAGATAACTCTCCATGTAGCCAGATACCTCCTCATGTAGCCAGATACTGTACCTTGCCATGTAGTCAGATGCCTCCTATGTAGTCAAAAACTTCCCCCTCATGTAGTCAGATACCTCCCCATGCAGTCAAATACCTCCTCATGTATATAGATACCTCCCCTTGTAGTCAGATGCCTCCTCATGTAGTCAGATCGCCCCCCATGTAGTCAGATACCTCCCCCATGTAGTCAGATACCTCCCCCGTGTAGTCAGATAACTCCCCTGTGTAAGTCAAATACCTCCTCCGTGTAGTCAAATACCTCCCCCTGGAGCCAGATACCCCCCCCTGAATAGTCAGATACCTCCCCTATGTAGTCAGATACCTCCCCATGTAGCCAGATACCTACCCATTTAGTCAGATACCTTCCCATTTAGTCAGATAACTTATATGGGGGCACAGCAGGAGCATTATTACTATTTACCTCAGGGCACCTCTACCAAATAACGTTCTATGAAATACCAAAAAAAAATCATTCAGTGACCCACAGGTGACGTCTTCTTTTATCTGAGGCATCCTTTTTCCTTTTCCTCTCCTTCTGGCCCAGACCACCATGATGATTCCTTGCAGCTACAGAATCTGCCAGACAAACATCTTAGTTTTCGCACATTTCTAGCAACATCCTTTCCTTATTCCCTCCTATAGGCTCCCAAACTGTAGTAATTGTGCTGTTTGGAGTCATGTGCAGTAAAGCGAGTAGGAATGTGGGTTACCCCCTGTATGTAGGATTCTGTGATGTGCCCTTATATACTAAAAATGTTCTTACTGTGCCCCCATATAGTAATATTGCCTCCTGCTGTGCCCTCATATACTAAGAATGTCCCTACTGTGCCCCCATATAGTAATAATGTCCCTGCTGTGCCCTTATATAGTAATAATGCCTCCCGCTGTGCCCTCCATATAGTAATAATGTCCCCTGATGTGCTCCCATAATGTAATGATGCCTCCTGCTGTGTCCTCATATAGTAATAATGTCTCCTGCTGTGCCCCAATATAGTAATAATGCCCCTTCTGTGCCCTATAAAGTAAATATGCCTCCTGCTCTGCCCCCATATAGTAATAATGTCCCGGCTGTTCCCCCCATATAGTAATAATGCCTCCTGTTGTGCCCTCATAGAGATATAAGCAGGGGCATAACTAGAAATGGCTGGGCCCCATAGCAAACTTTCAATTGGGGCCCCCCTCGATTGATCACTACACCATCAACATTCCCAGCTCTACACAGTGTTTGTACTCCATATAAATTACAGTGCAGTTATTTTAAGTGACTCACAGGGGATGTCTTCTCTGATCAGAGTTCTTCCCTTTTCATCTTCTTTCTCTATTTGCCCTGGGCCATTATGAGAACTTCTCTGAGCCACGAATCCACAGAATTTGTCAGACAAACATATTAGTCTCCTCACTCCGGCACCATCCTCATCTCTCCACTAACTGCACATCTGTATTGTCCTCTTTACACCCTAATTTAGAGGGTAGCCCTGACAGTATGTGATTCCCCCTTATAGTATTTCCCCCCTCTGCGTAGCCTCCTTATAGAGGGCCCCTTGTTCCATATAGATGGTCCCGTGTGCATCTTCTAGAGAGTCCCCCCCATGTGTAGTCCCTCTATAGTAGATGACATCCTCTGTGCATCCCCTATAGTATATGGCCCTTCTCTCTGTAGCCTCCCTTGTAGATGGCCCCTCTGTGTAGTCCACTATATCAGATGCCCCCCACTGTGCATCCCCTATTGTATACGCAACCCCTGTGTAGTCCCCCTTATAGATTGTCCCCCTCTGTGTATCCCCTATAGTATACACCCCCCCATGTAGTTCACTTATAAATGCCCCCTCTGTGTAGTGCCCTTTATATATGGCCCCCCATGTGTAGTCTCTTTTATATATGGCCCCCCTCTGTGTATTCTCCCTTACAGATGGCCCGCTTCTGTGTATTCCCTCTTATAGGTGGCTCCCCTCTGTATATCCCCTCTTATAGATGGCCCCCATCTGTGTATTCATCCTTAGAGATGCCTCTTCTGTGTTGTCCCCCTTATATATGGCCCCCCGTGTTGTCCATCCCCCTTATAGATGGTCCCCCCTATGTTTTCCCCCTCATAGATGCCCCTCATGTTTCCCCCCTTATACATGTCCACCTATAGATGCCCCCTTATGTTGTCCCCCTATAAATGCTCCCTTATGTTGTTCCCCTAAAAAAATGCCCCCTTATGCTGTCCCCCTATAGATGCCCCCTTATGTCCTCCCCCTTATTTTGTCCCCTTATAGATGCCCCCCATGTTGTCCCCCTATAGATGGCTCCCCTGTTTTGTCCCCCTATAGATGCCCCCCGTGTGGTCCCCTATCGATGGCCCTCCCTGTGTTGTCCCCTATATATGGCCCCCTATGTTTCCCCCTATAGATTGCCCCCTAACTTTGTCCCCCTATAGATGCCTCCTAATTATGTCCCCCTATAGATGTCCCCCTTATGTTGTCCCCTATAGATGGCCCATTATGTTGTCCCCCTATATATTGCCCCCTTATATTGTCCCCCTATAGATGGCCCTCCCTGTGTGATCTCCCTATAGATGCCCCCCTTATGTTGTCCCCCTATAGATACCCCCCCTGTGTTGTCCCCCATAGATTTCCCCCTTATGTTGTCCCCCATAGATGTCCCCCTATAGATGTCCCCCTTATGTTGTCCCCTATAGATGGCCCCCTTATGTTGTTCCCTATAGATGCCCCCCCGTGTTGTTCCCCTATAGATGGCCCCTTTTGTTGTCCCCCTTATAGATGGCCCCCTTCTGTTGTCCCCCTGTAGATTTCCCCTTTGCAATGCAGATACAAAAACACAACTGTCCCCTGCACCTCAACACAAACATAAAAAAAACGTCATACTCACCTAATCTGCGTATGAAGTGGGTCGCTTTCCACTCCAGCTTCTGAGTCGGGGAGTCGCTGCAGTGAGGTCTGAGGGGGAGACAGAAGGTGAAGGGGAAGAGAGGGCTTATGGATCTACGGCGCAGATTCTGGGGGTGGGGGGAGATTTGTCCTGTTGGCGCTGGGGGTCCGCTGGGTTGCTGGGGGGTGGGGGCTACCGGCGCTGGGGGTCGGTGCGGCTTCCAGGGAGAGCCTTCCAGAGAGTCCCCTGCCCTGCCACCATAGTAATATCCCCTGCTCTGCCCCCATAGTAATGTCTCCTGCTCTGTCCCCATAGTAATGTCCCCTGCTCTGCCCCCATAGTAATGTCCCCTGCTCTGCCCCCATAGGAATGTCCCTGCTCTGCCCCCATAGTAATATCCCTTGCTCTGTCCGCATAGTAATATCCCCTGCTCTGCCCCCATAGTAATATCCCTTGCTCTGTCCACATAGTAATGTTCCCTGCCCTGCCCCCATAGTATTATCCCCTGCTCTGTCCCCATAGGAATGTCCCTGCTCTGCCCCCATAGCAATGTCCCTTGCTCTGCCCCCTTAGTAATATCCCCTGCTCTGTCCCCATAGGAATGTCCCTACTGAGCCCCCATAGTAATGCCACCTGCTCTGCCCCCATAGTAATGTCCCCTGCACCCCAACACAAACATAAAAAACTTCATACTCACCTAATCCGGGTAAGAAGTGGGTCCCTGTCCCCTCCAGCTTCTGAGTCGGGGAGTCGCTGCAGTGAGGTCTGAGGGGGAGACAGAAGGTGAAGGGGAAGAGAAGGCTTGTGGATCTGCGGCACGGATTCCGCGGGTGGGGGGGAGAGTTGTCCTGTTGGCGCTGGGGGTCTGCTGGGTTCTTGGGGGGGTAGGGGCTACCGGCGCTGGGGTCGATGCGGCTTCCAGGGAGAGCCTGCAGCTCTGGGCGCCTGCTAGATCCCTGGGGGTTGCTAAAGGGAGGCGCGGGTTCTGGGCGGAGGCTGCCGGCATTGGGGGAGCTTGGGGTCTGTAGCTGCTGGCGCCCCCTGTCGGCACGGCTTCTGGGGGAAACAGCCCCCACTCTCTCTTTCCTTCCCCTAGCAGAACGCTGTTGAGATGCTGCTGGGAGAAGGAAGGTGAGAGCAGCAGTGGGGATAGGTGCCCGGACATTGCTGAGTTATAGCACTGTTCCGGCACCAAAATCAAAAGTTTATTTTTTTCCCCACTCCCCGCGTACCCCCTTAACCTGCGGTGTGTACCCCCTGGGGTACACAAACGGCAGGTTGAGGACCCGTGATCTAGAGAATATAGGAAAAATCTGGAGTGATGTAGTATAGTTTTGCTAACATCAATTGTTTAGGTGTTACTATGGTGATGTGACATCATTAACACATGTTGTCTATTTAATTACACATCAGTGCTTACGTTATGTGACACATTTAAGAAAGGCTCAGAGGAGCCAAAGCACGCCACGTTAGCAGTGTGATGTGAATGTCTGTAACGAAATAAAGGGAAAAAAAAAGCTACACAGAACAAGTGAGTGTGGTCTGTCTTTGAATTGTTTATACTACCTGGATAGCTGTCCAGGGACACGTGCACCACTAAATTAGTTCTAATAATATAGGGTTTGTGGTCTAATAATATAGGGGTCTGGTCTGAGGTATGAAATAATTCTGGAATCTGGTCTGGGGTCTAATATTTAGTGCTCTGGTTTGGGGTAACATACCATTGCAGCCAATGTCTTGGTACCAGACTCTATACTAATACAACAGAACACCTTCGAAAGATCTGGTGGACCCCATGACTTGAATGGTCAGAGCTGCTTTGAAAGTATAATGTTAAATCTGATCATTGTATATATACTGTAGTTGTATATTGTTTGAGTTTGTTTTTATAGAAAGCAGAGGTAATAGAAGAACACAATACAAAAGAAGGACAATTGTCATAGATGAACAAACTTTCAGCACTTACTACATAGCCAATGCCATTAATGTTTTAGCTTTTGAGTATATGAAAGGGATTTACACAGCTAAATTATTAATAAGCATTTACTGCAAGTCTGCCTCAAGAAATGTTTTAATAATTGATGTTTAGCATCGAGAACCTTTCTCATACATCAGAGCAGGGTGATTCTTGTGAGTTTAAACTACATATGACTAACGTAAACCATATACTTTTCATTATATAAACAGTCTACACAATGACACATGATGACACCTAAGTGTCAAGTAGTATTGGGTAAACTTCAATTGGACTTCAAAAGTTCTATACAGGTGAAAGATACAGTGTATACTTAGGAAACCATATTCTGCAAGAGTCCCAAAGGTGTAGGAGTCTATTATTATATAACCAGAGCCATTTATAAAACAGTGGATTTATCCAATCAGGCATTCACTGAGGATGAAATAACTAGAATAGGCCAGATACTGGATATAGAAAATCATCTCTGGTTGTCTTCTGACAATGTAACATCTTGCAGTATTAATAGTATTATTAGATGACATTACTGTTACACTTAAAAATGAGAAGTTCTTTTCAATATAAAGAAATTCCTTGTAACATGGTAGATGTTTTTCCTAGACATGTATCTTTATGTCGGAATATAAACTCACCTACAGTAAAACTGTGTGAAATGGATTCTAGGCACTTTCCTGACACAAAGTATTAGTTGCGCTTGAATGACTGTAACAAGAATTGAGTTTATTTAAGAGACAAATGAATTTCAGATATCATACAGTAGTCACTCACCCTTACATGTTGAGCATTTCTCCCTGTAATAACAGGATATCATCATTGATTGAGGTATGCCTGCTTGGTCCCAATTCACTGTTACCTTTCTAAAAATAAACACTATTCTTTTAGGTTTAAACAGACTTTACATTGAGTTTTACAATTGCTTATAAAAACAGATGAGTTTTATTCCACCAATGGAGAGGATTGGTATGGATATTTCTTTTTAAAATCAGGATAGAGTGGTATTGAATTTGAGGACATTCCTTTAGGGCCTCCAAAGGCTCTGCAAATGAGTGCTAAACAACATTGATTTTGCGGCGCTAAAGGCTAAGCAAAAAGGCACCAAGTAGTGATGAGTGACCTTTCGAACATTCAAGTTCTACCAAACCCGAAAACTCTGCATTTGGTGGCTGGTGAGCCCTAGGGAGTTCTGGAAAACATGGATACAACCATAGTCTCTGAAAAGAAAAAGGAAAAAATAATAAAAAAAACCCTGAAAATAAACTAGTCATTAAGGCCTTCCATGCCTGGTCATGAAAGGAGAATTCCAGCCCAAACAATTATTTAAATATGTTATTGCCCAACAAAAATTATACAAATTCTCTATATACACTAAATATGGGAAATGCACATATAGTGCTTCATTCCCTCATTTACTACAGCTGGAAGTCTTGTATTCCTAGTAAAAATTGTGATGTCACCACCCACTGCCTGTATAGGATCAGTGCTGCACACCTCTGCCTTAAATTGTAGAGCCGGTGCTGAGTGGTAAATGGGTTCTTCAACCTCCAATCTTGCACAGTAGAAAACCATGGCACTCGTTTTTTCATGCAAGAATAAGTGAGGGTTTTATTTAAAAATGTGATACAAGGTATTTACTCCGACCATAGACAGAAAGTACATGAGATGAGACCAATAATGTATTGTGCAACGTTTCGGTCCGACCAGGACCTTCCTCAGGCCATAAGGTCTCTCGTGTGCTATAAGTATGAAGGAGAAGGGTCACACGAGAGACCCTATGGCCTGAGGAAGGTCCTGGTCGGACCGAAACGTTGCACAATACATTATTGGTCTCATCTCATGTACTTTCTGTCTATGGTCGGAGTAAATACCTTGTATCACATTGTTAAATAAAACCCTCACTTATTCTTGCATGAAAAAACGAGTGCCGTGGTTTTCTACAGTACCACCCACTGTCTAACATACAGAGGTGCGGGGTGGGCTGTGCGGCGGCAGTGACGGGAGTGTGAAGCAGGGTAAACTCTGGTAACAGCCAGGAGAGAGACCACCAGATGATGTGACATGTGAATCATCCTTAGCCCTGTGGTCTCTCTCCCATCCCTGCCCTGGAGCTGTCATTATCTGTATTGTGTGGGCGGCCAGTAGACCTGGATAGACAACTGCTGGGGGAGCTGCTCTCACAAGGCCTCCTCTCCTCTGTTAGACCTGTAAGCCTGTGCCTCGTATCTGCTGCCCATGTAGCCGACAGGTCTGACAGAGGAGAGGAGAGCTGGTGAGAGCAACTCCTCCAGCTGTTGTCTGTGGTTATTCTCTGGATTGCATTTTGTACCTTCGCTGCCCGCTAGTTGTGACCTTGGCTTCCTGACATCCCTTTCTGTTTGTCCTCTCCTTGTTTCATGGTCCACCTATATCAAATTAGAGACTTGATATAAAAGAAAAAGAACAGGCCCTAGTGCGGACTGAAATTCCTCCACGGACACACCAATAGAACCCAAATGAGATATGTATTTTTGCAGATGCGATCTGCAATCCACAAATAGTGACTAGATTACAATTAACCACACTTTTTCATTTTTGTGGATCAGCAAAAAATATGGATGCAATACCGATGGAAATTTGCGGACTGCTTATAAAAAAACAGCAGACTCAAATTTTGCAGAGTGAAAAATATGCTGATGTGTGAATAAATAAAAACAGTGTGTGAACCCTATAGGTGCAATATTAACAAGGAGGAGGTCTTTCACACAGATCCATTTAATGACAATGGCAATCTGGTACTTGCTGATCTCTTCCCAGACTGATTTCTTCACCTGTGCTGGCAACCCTTGTTGTTTTCACTTTTCTTTTTCTTTATAGTTTTTCCTTTTTCTCCATACTATTGGTCCTGTCACTGTGGGCCTTTTGTTTGAGTGTTTGAAATGTGGTAGGACATGGTGGGGGTATGGTGTTACAATCACATTCCTCTACTTATTTTGATATTGTCCACTTATTTGATTTTTGTCCTGTCCCGTCCCAGACCGCCCTGAAGTTGCATCGGTGGGGAGCATGGAGAAGACAGGAAGACATCAGGGAGTGTAGAGAGGTAATTTTTAAACTTTATTATTTTCTTTACAAAGTCATCAGTCGTCAGCCGCACATCGCCATCGCGGTAGTGGACGATGGTCGTCGAAAGATGAGTTAAGGTGAGGAACAGAAGACACGATCAGCCGATGATCGATCCAATTACTGCTCCATGTAATAGGGCCCTAACACAGAGAGAGTAGAAAGTCTGTCATACAGATTTGTCTTATCTTTCTCTGAGTTGCAGATAAATGGTAGGAAATTTCTAATTAGATCAATGAGAAGTGATTAAATGGGCACAATCACCAGAAGAAATCTTTTGATATGTCATAGAGAGCAACAGATCAGGTGAAGTAGTGGGAAATTCATACTTAGGGTATGTTCTTATTGAGTTAATCAGGCGGAATTCCACGGCGGAACTCTCTGCCGCGGAATCCTGCCTGCCTCAGTGTGACACTGCTTCTCTATAGGAGAGCTCATGCTCCTCCGCTGCCGCTGCTCCCTGCTCAAAGAAGCGACATGTCACATCTTTGAGCAAAGAGCGTCGTCAGCAGAGGAGCACACACTTCCCTTTAGACATGAACATACCCTTAGTGCGTGACATGGCTGAGATGGCTGCATAATGTAAGTCTATGGGCATTCTCACATAGACACAGAGTAGAGAGAGAGTTGTGAGGAAACACGCATTACTCCCCACTCATTCTCCTGAACACTACCGATAAAACTGTTCAAATATCTCTGGAACACATCAATTTTTTTTTTTTTTTTTCATGTGACACATACACTTTAAAGGGAACCATTCACCCCGTGGCCCCCGGCAGAAACTGACATACAGTGACATAAAGTTCAATATACTTACCACATCGCTCCCGGTCCCGTCCCGAAGCCCGTTGTTGACACGGAGAAATCGACGATTCTTCTTCTCGCGCCCATTATGGTAATGAGCGCCGCCGGGTCCGAAGTCCAGCCTTCTCCCAGCCTCCGACACTTGATTGACGCCAGGTCCTCTTCCTCCTCGTCTTCTTTCTTCTCGCCGGATCCCGCGCAGGCGCCGTGACAGTCGTTTTCGGCGCATGCGCAGTTCACAATTGAAGCCGCTCCGCAGCTTCACTGTTTACTGCGCGTGCGCCGATTTGCTCGAAGACCGTATCCTGTTTACCGCGCAGGCGCAGAAGAGGTGACGAGACCATCACAGCGGCGCCTGCGCGGGAATTCGGCAGAAGACTGAAGACTGAAGACGTCAATCAAGTTCCAGGAGGCGTGGATGGGCGGCGACGAGAAGAGGACCTCATGAATAAGTTGGACTCGTCCGTCGTTTCCTATGGACGTTGGACTCATCTCAGCTCATTACCATAATGGGCGGGAGAAGAAGAATCGGCGATTTCTCCGTGTCAACAACGGGATCCGGGACGGGACCGGGAGCGATGTGGTAAGTATATTGACCTTTATGTCACTGTATGTCAGTTTCTGCCGGGGGCCACGGGGTGAATGGTTCCCTTTAAGGCTGGGTTCACACTACGTATATTTCAGTCAGTATTGTGGTCCTCATATTGCAACCAAAACCAGGAGTGGATTAAAAACACAGAAAGGATCTGTTCACACAATGTTGAAATTGAGTGGATGGCCATATAACAGTAAATAACGGCCATTATTTCAATATAACAGCCGTTGTTCTAAAATAACAGCAAATATTTGCCATTAAATGGCTGCCATCCACTCACCTTCAACATTGTGTGAACAGAGCCTTTCTGTGTTTTTAACCCCTTAGCTGATACGTCATGGTGCCGCTCGGGGTGTTCAGAGCGGGGTCCCGCCGGGACCGCGCTCTGAACGGCGCTGATCCCGGCTGACACGTGCAGCCGGGCAGTGCCTCTATTAGCCGGCGCGGGTCCCGTTGCCGCGCCGGCTAATTAAGCCTCTAAGTGCAGCTGTCAAACCTGACAGCTGCACTTAGAGGCTTCAGACCTCACGTCCCTGGTGTCTAGTGGGACGGATCTCCCCCCCGCGATGCGATCGCGGGGGGGGAGATCCGTTCTTCTACCCGTGCAGGGCCTCAGCGTCGGAATGACGCTGATCCCGGCTCGGCAATAGATTGCTATGGCCTGCAGCAAACCATAGTAATCTATGACCGATCTAATCGATCTTTGCTGTGTATATACACAGCATTGATCTCTATGAGAGATCAGTGCTGTCTATATACAAGTCCCCCAGGGGGGCTTCTAGTTACAGTAAAAAAAAAAGTTAAAAAGTGTTTTTATTAATAAAAAATCCCCTCCCCTAATAAAAGTCCAAATCACCCCCCTTTTCCCATTTTATAAATATAAATTAATAAATAAATAAATAAACATATTTAGTATCGCCGCGCGCGTAATCGCCCGAACTATTAATTAGTCACATTCCTGATCTCGCACGGTAAACGGCGTCAGCGCAAAAAAATTCTAAAGTGCAAAATTGCGCATTTTTGGTCGCATCAAATCCAGGAAAAATTTAATAAAAAACGATCAAAAAGTCGTATATGCGCAATCAAGGTACCGATAGAAAGAACACATCATGGCGCAAAAACTGACACCTCACACAGCCCCATAGACCAAAGGATAAAAGCGCTATAAGCCTGGGAATGGAGCGATTTTAAGGAACGTATATTTGTTAACAATGGTTTGAATTTTTTACAGGCCATCCGATACAATATAAGTTATACATGTTATATATCATAGTAATCGTAACGACTTGAGGAACATGCATAACAAGTCAGTTTTACCATAGGATGGACGGCGTAAATGCAAAACTCCCCGAAATCAAAACAAATTCGTTTTTTTTTCAATTTGACAGCGCAAATGATTTTTTTCGGGTTTTGCAGCATATGTTATGGAAAAATAATGCCTGTCATTGCAAAGTACAATTGGTTTCGCAAAAAATAAGGGCTCATATACGTCTCTAGGTGAAAAAATGCAAGCGCTATGGACTTTTAAACTTAAAATGGAATAAGCAAAAGCGCAAAAACGAAAATAGGCTTTGACCTTAAGGGGTTAATCCACTCCTGGTTTTGGTTGCAATATGAGGACCACAATACTGACTGAAATATACATATACTGACTGAAATATACGTAGTGTGAACGCAGCCCCCATGTGCATTTAAGAAACAAATAAAAAAAAAAGTTTAACATATATCTATCCCAATGTAAACTGAAAAGGAAATGATATAAAGACAGACAAAATGAGGTCTTCTTCTGTCATTAATCTTGTATGTTTCTATAACAATAGACACCTACAAACAAACGCCAAATACAAATATGACTTAAAATATACTGAATAAATGAAATACAATTTTTTAAAACATAGTTTAAATCTTTGCCAACTATTCCAAACAAATTCCTCTACCTGCTCATTCAGATTTTAACTTCTATGTTTAATGAGTTGGAACAGGAAGCAGGCTGACATAAAAAAACTTCTAGAGAAAGCTCTGCTTCTGCCTCCTAGACATCCCCAGGCTTCCTAGCTAGAAGCAGCTAAATGGGGCTAATTATATATCTGTTCCCATCTTGTTTCAAGGGAAAATATACTCTATTAAAAAGTTTGTTACTGTTACTTTTCTTTTGTGTATTATACAATACATTGAAAAGTCCTCAGACCCTTCCACTTTTTCAACATTTTATGTTGCAGTTAAAATAAAAAAAAGTTAAGTTTCTCCCCTGCGCTCAGTACTCTAAAATGACAAAGTGAAAACAGAATGTTACTAATCATTACTATTTTATTGAAAAGAAAAAATATTGCATTGACATAAGTATTCAGACCCTGTAGTTAGTTGGCAGTGATTCCAGCCTCCAGTCTTCTTGGCTATGATGTCACAAGGTTTGCAGATCATTCTCTGCACATCATCTCAAGTTCTGTCATGTTGGATGGGGGCAATTGGTGTACAGCCATTTTCAGGTCTCTTCAGAGATGTTTTATTGGGTCTAAAAGTCTCCATACACATAATACATATTTCGGTCAAAGTCGCTGCTTACAGCGAATTTGGCAGCTGGTATAAGGTTTATGGGGCCGTCTAGAACAACCATCCACAGATGATATCTGTGGTGATAGCACTTGGCTGTGATGGAAAATCATGGATGACCGCTTTGTTCAGAGAGAGATAAGCCGCAGAGAGAGAGAGAGAGATAAGAGAGAGCGCTCTCACTGCCTCTTACCCCTTCCCTACCTACTGTGCCTAATGTTTCTGTGTATGAGGAGGACAGGCAGGAGACATAACTGATGGCCGGATGCAGAGCCGTTTTAATACATTGGTGGGCCCAGTGCACAGCCCTCAAGAGTGGGCCCCCCCTTCCCTTTCGGCACATTGTATAATGTACTGAATTTGCCCACACACTGTATCAAGAGCCCCAATACATACAGTAGTTACCTTATAACACTATTTCCACCATACAGTGATTACATATTACATAAAAACTGCACTGAACAAAACAGAAAGATATCACCAATGATACCATTACATAATACCGCCACATCATGACCCCTAACACTACAACCCTATAACAGAGTGCAGTTACATCCAGTGACTCACCGGGGGCGTCTTCTCCGATCAGAGTCTGTCACCTTTTCTTTTTCTCTCCATCCAGCCTGGGCCACCTTGAAGTCTTCTCCTGGCTGTGAATCTTCTCTCCAGAATCTGCCAGACAAATATTTTAGGCTCCAACACATACAGTAGTTAGGTCCCTTGTACCCCTATACAGTAGTTACACCCCTCTGTACCCCTACATAGTTACACCCCTCTGTGCCTCCATAGTTTTAAGGTGTCCCTGTAGTATATAGCCCCTCATGTGCTCCTCCAGTTATATACAGCCCTCCTGTGCGCTCCCCCATTAGTATATAGCCCCCTGTGCACTCTCCCCAGTAGTATATAGCCCCCCCTGTGCTCTCCCACAATAGTATATAGCCCCCCTGTGCTCTCCCACAATAGTATATAGCCCCCTTGTGCTCTCCCCCAATAGTATATAGCCCCCCTGTGCTCTCCAATAGTATATAGACCCATATGCTCTCCCACAATAGTATATAGCCCCCCTGTGCTCTCCCCCAATAGTATATAACCCCCCTGTGCTCCCCCCCAATAGTATATAGCCCCCTGTGCTCTCCCCAATAGTATATAGCCCCCCTGTGCTCTCCATAATATATAGCCCCCCTGTGCTCTTCCCCATAGTATATAGACCCCTGTGCTCTCCCACAATAGTATACAGCCCCCCTGTGCTCTCCCACAATAGTATATAGCCCCCTGTGCTCTCCCCCAATAGTATATAGCCCCCCTGTGCTCTCCAATAGTATATAGACCCATATGCTCTCCCACAATAGTATATAGCCCCCCTGTGCTCTCCCCCAATAGTATATAGCCCCCCTGTGCTCCCCCCAATAGTATATAGCCCCCTGTGCTCTCCCCAATAGTATATAGCCCCCCTGTGCTCTCCACAATATATAGCCCCCCTGTGCTCTCCCCCATAGTATATAGACCCCTGTGCTCCTCAATAGTATATAGCTCCCCAGTGCTCCCCCATAGTATATAGCCCCCTGTGCTCCCCCATAGTATATAGCCCCCTGTGCTCCCCAGTAGTATATAGCCCCCTGTGCTCCCCAGTAGTATATAGCCCCCTGTGCTCCCCAGTAGTATATAGCTCCCCTGTGCTCCCCAGTAGTATATAACTCCCCTGTGCTCCCCAGTAGTATATAGCTCCCCTGTGCTCCCCAGTAGTATATAGCTCCCCTGTGCTCCCCAGTAGTATATAGCTCCCCTGTGCTCCCCCATAGTATATAGCCCCCTGTGCCCCCCCATAGTATATAGCTCCCCCTCCCATATAACATTGAAAAAAACAAACACTGTTACTCACCTAGGTCCACGCGTTCCTCTTCTCTTCCCTCTTGTGGCCGCACTTCCTGCAGTCACAAGAGGCTGCACTCCCCTTACCCTCGCGCCGACGCTCCAGTGACTTTGGGCGCTAGAGGGAGAGTGCGGCCTCTTGTGACCGCAGGAAGTGCGGCCACAAGAGTGACTGACAGGGAGGGAGCCAATGGCTCTCTCTCTGTCAGTGTCGCTGCTGCTGCAGCGCTGACGCGCCGCAGCAGCAGCGGGCGGGGGCAGCGGCGAACGGCGGCGAACGGCGGGGCCCTGCAGGGGGCGCCATGGAGGGGTAAGTAGATTACCCATCCATGGCGCTCCCCCCTGACAGGCTGGTGGCCGGAGCCCTGTGCGACCGCATTGGTCGCACATAGCAACGGCCGGCCTGCTCGGGGGGGCCCCTTTAACCAGTGGGCCCGGTGCACGTGCACCATGTGCCCTCTGGTTAAAGCGGCCCTGGCCGGATGATCTTTCAGCCATCAGTTATTAACCCCTTAAGGTCAATGCCAATTTTTATTTTTGAGCTTTTGCTTTTTCCACTTTACGTTTAAAAGGCCATAGCACTTGCATTTTTTCACCTAGAAACCCACATGAGCCCTTATTTTTTGCGTCACTAATTGTATTTTGCAATGACAGGCTAAATTTTTGCATAAAGTACACTGCGAAACCATAAAAAAATTCAATGTGTGGTGAAATTGAAAAAAAAAAAAAAATTTCTTTTATTTGAAGGGTATTTGTTTTTACGCCATTCGTCCTGGGGTAAAACTGATATGTTATGCATGTTCCTCAAGTCGTCATTACGATTAAAACGATATATAACATGTATAACTTTTCTTGTATCTGATGGCTTGCAAAAAATTCAAACCATTGTTAACAAATATATGTTCCTTAAAATTGCTCTATTCCCGGGCTTATAACGCTTTTATCCTTTGGTCTATGGGGCTGTGTGAGGTGTCATTTTTTGTGCCATGATGTTTACTTTCTATCGGTAACTTGATTGCGCATATATGACTTTTTGATCACTTTTTATTACATTTTTTCTGGATTTGATGCGACCAAAAATGCGCAATTTTGCACTTTGGAATTTTTTTGCGCTTACGCGCTTTACCGTGGGAGATCAGGAATGTGATTAATTAATAGTTTGGGCGATTACACGCGTGGCGATAGCAAACATGTTTATTTATTTGTTTATTTATTTATATTTATAAAATGGGAAAAGGGGGGTGATTTGGACCTTTATTATGGGAGGGGATTTTTTATTAATAAAAACACTTTTTTTTGCTTTTTTTTTTACATTAACTGTAAGTCCCCCTGGGGGACTTGTATATACACAGCACTGATCTCTCATAGAGATCAATGCTGTGTATATACACAGCAAAGATCATTGTAATCGGTGATAGATTGCTATGGCCTGCTGCAGGCCACAGCAATCTATTGCCGAGCCGGGATCAGCGCATCGTGACGCTGAGCCCTGGCACGGGCAGAAGAACGGATCTCCTCCTACGTCTTGTTGGAAGGTAAACCTTCCGTCTCAGGTCCATTGGGTCATATTTTATTTTACTCTTCTCCATGCAGCTTTCCCTTAATCCCTGTCCCAGCTGCTCCCCACAACATGATGCTTCACTATAGTGATGTATTGTGCAAGATGATAAGAAGTACCTGGTTTCCTCCAGACATGATGCTTTGAATTGAGGCCAAAAAGTTAAATCTTTATCAGTAGATTGTTTCATTGTGATCTACAAGAATCTTTTTATATAAATTATAAGAATTATTTTATGTAGCACCCAGCATCTTGTATTATTACAATGGTGGAAACCAACTATAAACTGAGATATTGGGGCTGATTTACAAATGTTGTTCAATCAGAAAATTGTCGGTTTTGTGTTTATTCCCCCTGCTGGTTTACTGTTCCACCTTATTTACTAATGGTGTGCTGGCACATTTGGTACCAGGAGAAGATTGGTACTGAAAGTGCAGATGTATTTGTATGTACTTTTAATTTGTATGTAGATTTAATAAGACTGGTGTTTCATATGCCAGTCCTAAATAAACCTCCGCCAGTGTATTTTTGCACTGAATTTATCAAGAGGTGCACTGTTTTCAATAAATCCTGGCCCTTTTGTGACTGCCTATGCAGCAACTTAGAGCTGACATACTGTGTTTCCCCAAAGATAAGACACTCCAACTATCCTACCAACTAGGCACCAATAAGGCACCCCCTGAAAGTAAGGCACCCCCTCAAAAGTAAGGCCACTAACCATCCACCCGACCCAGTCCCCCTACCCCACACAGCTTATCCCCTGGAACTTGACAGCCGGCTAAGCAGGCACACTGTTCCATGACCCCCACGTCCACACGTTTTGATGTCCTGCCTCACTGCCACACACGTACCAATATCATGGCATCCCGTTGCACAAGACCTCCGCACACTTCTGGTCTACTGGTCCTGCAGGATGTTAGTGAGTATGTCAGGGGGGTTCTCAGGGGTTCTCAGGGGATAGAGCCGAGAGGGAAAGAGCTGAGGGGGGAGGCTGGGGGGGAGAGAGCCATGTGGGAAGAGCTGGTGGGACAGAAATAAGACTTCCTCCGAAAATAAGATATAGTGCCTCTTTGATAGGAAGAATAAATATAAGGCACTGTCTTATTTTCGGGGAAACACGGTAGATTTCAACTCCAATTTATGCCTGATAATTCTTGATAAAAAAAATAGTAAATAGGCGCATGTTCATGTCCCCTCATGCCAAGCCACATCCTCTTAGCTTCAACAGTAGGTTGTACAGCACTTTGTGCAAATTCTTGATTGCCTGGGCGATGTATGTAGGGGTGTTTTCTTTTATCATGCCTATTTGACTGCTTATTATGTATTTTGTGCAGTATGCTTTGCAGTATTCATTTGAAATGCCACCTCTTTCCAGTATCCCAATACATGGGACTATTTATTGCCTTTGCCTAATATATGCATGCGGACAGAAGTACCTTGTACACTCTACAAAAGCTTGTGCTACCAGTCTGTTTTCAAATGGTTTGTGCAAACAAAGATTTTTCTACTATATTTCTGCTGTGCTCTGTATATGGTGTTTTTCCTTTTTCCTTATAATACATGGATTGTTTCATAAGCACATGTCACACCCAATACATACTATACTATTAATAGTTGGTGCCCTCCCTAAACATTTCTTTGCTTGTTAAACTTTACATTACAGCTATATCCCATTTGGGCCATACAATTATTTGATTTTTTTTATATCTATAGATGTTTTTAACAAGCAGAAAATCATAAGCTAGCAGTCATTACTAGTAGTGATAGCCATGTCTTATATTTCTTTTATAAAGAAGCTCTCTATTCTATGTCGAGCTTTTCCATACCCCATTACCTGCTACAGTGAAGCAAGCAGTGCACAGCTAGAGACATTTATATAAGACATTTTAAATGCTGACAACCTGGAAATCTCTCCCTTTTGGAGCTTACCACTGCTTTACAAGGTAACAGTACAAGCTAAGAGACACAGCTTGTACTTCCAGTTAAGTCAGACTTGTCAAAGGTCAAGTGAAAAAGCTCTTTGGGATGCAAATATAACATAGCAGTTCTCGTAAATCTTGGACAAGATCATTTTACTGTAAATTATTTTCCTATTTTTAATGCACATAAATGTTGCCAGTTATAACAGATCGTTCTTGTGATTTACTGCTTTAGTTATAGCCTATACACCTATTTACACTCAGGACTTGAAGGGAGCACATCTGTGAAAACGTGCCTTGTTCATTGAACAATTTCCTATTATGCACAGAGCCTGATGGAATATGGGTGGGGATGAGCCAAATACACAAATCTCAACTGGCTGATGACCTTCTATAACATGATTGTTAGCGTATTGCAGTAAGGAAAGATTTTTTATGTCCAGAGGCAGAATTATGGTCTGCTGGTCATGCCTCACAAAGTAAGCAATGTGATTTATACCTCATTTCATGTTATGTCATGTGTGCCTACCCTGAACAAAGGAACACCAATAAAGCATGTTGGAGAGGTGCTGTCCTTTGCTCTACATTCATTAGGCTAATGGAGCTATTGTGTGTGACACCTTTAAATTTGTTTTTGTAGCTTTAAAATTACCTTTAAATCTACAGTGAGGTGAGATAATGAGAACCCCGGGAAAATAGTTAGTCTTTAAGCCCTATTACACCTGGAGATAATCTGCCAAATCGGTTGTTGTTTTTCAAGTCTAAAAATCATCATCCATCAGGTGCGCATTGCTCTGTGTAATAGCTATGTGCAACTGACAGCTGAGTCGGTAAATTTAAAATAATAAAGATGTTCTATGCTTACCTCTTCATGTGGTTCTGTCCTATCTTGGTCAGTGATTGGCTAAGCGGGCTGTCACTGCAGAGATGGGTTCAGTGGCAACTGCTATCAGTGTGGGACACAGAGACACTGTAAGAGAACAACATGGGGGTATGGAGAGGTAAGTATAACATCTTTATTATTTTATCCCTCTAAAGCAAGGGCTACATGAACATCGCCATCTAATAGGTTTGGTAAGTGAATGTCTACTATGGCCCTAAGAAGGACCAGTAACTGAAGCATATAGAAACCTTTCATACAACGTTCTATTGTGTATTGTTGGGAAGAAAGAGAAAACGGAGTAATCCGTAATAAAAACAAACATTAGAGTCTTTATAATAAAAAAATAATATTAATTAAGATATTTTATTGCACACAGTAAGGATACTAATTTTACATTGGTACCCATTTAAACATTAGGTTTTCATCTATACCTTAGGTATTTTTGTAACCTTTCAATCTTGCCAAAGTCATTGAGAAGAATTTGTTGCACACTCTGTAATGACCCCCTAGCTTTGCTAAAGTTTCCCAGCTGATATGATGTTCATCCCAAGTGACTTTGTATCATTCCTTTGGGAAAATGGACAGTGGGATTCCTGAGGGCATCTGCTCTTTGAGCCCAGTGTATCAGTTGTCTCTCTCTGAGTATATCAGTATGGTGTGGGAGCCTAGGAAGCTAACCATTATTGCAATCAACAATATTAAAATACCCAGAGAAGTAAAATATTATTAAAATATTAATTTCAGTAGAAAAATAATGTCGAAGTTTTCCTAAAGGGGTCTGTACTAATCTTAAATGAGAAATTGTAAGCACGTGAAGCTTAAAGTGATACTGTCGTTTCACATAACTTTTGACATATCATAGAGACATGTCAAAAGTTTTGATCGGTCCAGGTCTGAGTGTTTCCGACTCTGTGTCACGTGATCAGTCAGACTCCATAGAGCTCCATTATAAGTCCAACTGATCATGTGACACGGAGCTGGGAGGGAACCGCGCTTAGCGTGGGCTTCTCCAAGCACTATGTCCCGATCGGTACAGGTCTGAACACTCAGACCCGGACTGATCAAAACTTTTGACATGTCTCTGTGACATGTCAAAAATTTTGTGAAACAACAGTGACACTTTAAAGATGAGCATGCTTATTCTTATGCCAATGTGTTGCTAATGCCGTGCTCACTTTTCTGTTCTGTACCTGCTTTTAGACCCAAAATTGTAACCTAGTGGGGGGAATAAATGAAAACTAACAGCAAAACTGTCTTGCATCAATATTCTAACACTATCCATGCCAAACAATTTTTAGATGGGGGAGAGGGAGAGAAAAAAGCCAGGCAGCAGTGCCTTGTTTGATACCGTACAAATAAGTCAGATTAATAGGCAGAGAGCTGATGGGGTGCTTACCTTTAAGCCCCTTGGCCTTTATGCATATCACCCAAGTGGGTATCAGGTCTTTAAACTGGCAAGATGCTGATATTTCCAGTCGAGAATTAGGGACTGCAAGCCAACTAGGATAGTCTGAACGGGATACTCCCAGGTAGGGGCCCGCAGAGAACTGCAAAAACCAGGTGCAAAAGCAGAAAGTGTGACTAATCCATAATGGTCAGCGCTGCCCAAAGAACTCCAACAGTATAAAACAGATAAAAAGTTTAAAATATTTATTAAAATATGCACACTTTGATCAAGGATCAAGTTCTCTTCATCAGAATAGCAGTGCACGCACTATGTACTATTTTCTCTTTACTTACACAGGATTATGGATGTGCATAAAGGAAGTATATGATTTACAAATGTACAATGATATTAATGTTTCTGGAGAGAAGCCAGCAATGAAACCTGTGGGTCAACCAGTAGGTAACCCAAAAAATCAGCAGAACATAGAACAGCAGGGGGTGCTACTATTAACATTAATGTATGATTAGTGATAAGCGAATCCATGCGTATTTGTTTTTGACTGAACCGGAAAAAATCTGGTTTAGGAACCTGGACTGAACCTCAACCAGGAACTGTATCGACTTTAAGTACTGGTAAGTACTTACATTTGATTATAGCTGTTTCCTTAAAATCCCTACTGTATGTCACAAAAGTCACCTTTGCCTTTTTTTTTTTTTTTTTTTTTTTTGTTTTGCTGGTGTATGAGCTGCTCTATAGATCGGATTTCAGTTTTATTTATTGCAATTTCTAAATCATTACAGCAATACTGTGTCTGTTTCTGTATGCATTTTTGTCTGTTTCATATTTTTATAGATCGAAGCAGAATTCTTTTAACTCTAATGAATTCTCCTACCTATTATGTGTTGTTGATGGGAACGTGATGTATGTAATACCAAGTTGCCTGTAATGGGATTTTTACCAGGTCTGCATTCAATTTGGCCTGTCAGCATTATCAGATAGTAACAGAACAAAATTTGCCTGTTTTAGCATTAAAGCGAATCTGTACCCACCTACCCCCCAACCACTGATACCATTTGTTTCCCGGCATAAAGTCCTTTCCAGTCATGTGTTTTAAAGCGACTCCGTACCCACAATCTGACCCCCCCCCCCCCCCCCAAACCACTTCTACCTTCGGATAGCTGCTTTTAATCCAAGATCTGTCCTGGGGTCCGTTTGGCAGGTGATGCAGTTATTGTCATAAAAATAACTTTTAATCCAGCATATGACTAACATCCACCTTAATCCGCACCTCTCACTTCTGTCTCCAGGACTTCACCTGAGCTGCACCAGTTCTATGGAATGCATTACCTAAGACTGTCAGGCTTACCTCCAATACACAAAGCTTCAAACGTGCCCTCAAAACTTATCTGTTCAACCTCCACCACATACACACATACATATACACACACACACCAAGCATTTAAGCACTTAGACCTGTGCATGCAGGCATTGGCTGGTGACAGGTTCTCCCACCCTTACCTGCACTGCCTTATTTATAAAGATGGCCGGACCATAAGAACAATGATGCACTTTGCCCCTCTGCCATTTTGTCTCAAACCCCCTCCTGATAGTATGTAAGCTGATGCATGCGAGCAGGGACCTCACTCCTCGTGTATGGATAATTATATGTATATCTCTGTAATGTCTATTTTCTGTCTATGTATGTACCCCCAGAATTGTAAAGTGCTGCGGAATCTGTTGGCGCTATATAAATAAAAGTTATTATTATTATTAGCGCTGTGTCTAATGGCCGGGGTCTACATTTGTATATGCATTAGGCTGGCACACCCTCTCTGTCCTTCCTTTCCACCCTCCTCAACATTTCCTGCTGTTTGAGCTTTGCACAGGTGTATTAACAATCCAGCCCATGTTCATTACACAAACAGGTGGGAAATAGGAAGCAATCTGCCTGGAGCATTCCTAATGATGAGGAGGGTGGGGAGGAGGGACAGAGAGGGTGTGCCAGCCTAATGCATATACAAATGTAAGCCCCGGCCATTAGACACAGCGCTACTGGATTAAAAGTTGTTTTTATGACAATAACTGCATCCCCTGCCGAACGGACCCCAGGACAGATCTTGGATTAAAAGCAGCTATCTGAAGGCACAAGTGGTTTGGGGGGGGGGGGGGTCAGATTGTGGGTACAGAGTCGCAGTTGTGGTGTTTCTTGACGTGGGGCCCGCACGGTATCCAGCACTTTAGTACATCTGTCCATCTTCATGTGTAATTTATATTTCTTTATGTGATGGTGCATGCTTCTTTTATCTTACTTTTGCACTTGCACTTTAATGTTACAATGGGACTTGTTGTGCCACGCATGCCTTCCTTCCATATTTGTTTTCATCGTAATATTCATGGAGTAAAGGACAGTTAACGTACATGCATCTTGCCATTTAACTTTTTATACATTGCACAAGGCACATTGCACTTTGTTATATATTGGCTAAAATGTGTGTCTAGTAGACTTGTATTTAATCGTGCGGTTCCCTCTCCCTGCTGCTATTGCCTGTTTCCTTCCATATTTGCACATCATGTTTTTTTTTTTTTCTATAAAATCATGTAACAATTTTTTCTACTAAACAAAGTGTGTTCTTTGTATGGGGGTAATGTTTTCCTTATTGTCCATGACAACACCGGGAGAGGGGGTCCATCCCCCCAAGACAAAAAGCCTGCAAAGATAAAAAGGCAGAACCTCCCATCTTCAGTGGTTTCCTGTCCTTGGGAGTTCCCTCTTTGGCCAGGGTCCCCATGTGAGAATTCTGTTGGACAAAACAACTACAGTAGCCTCCCTTAATCATCAGGGGGAAACTAGATAAGTCCCTTACGTGCACCTCTCCCATCAGATTTTATCGCTGTTAGAAGGGAAGGCATTGTCGGTCTCAATGCTCAAGTGGATTTCTAAGCAGAAGGCAGGTTTCTCAGGGAGAATGGTGTCTGGATTAGGCCATCCTTCAGAAAATTGTGAGGCTATGGGGCTGTCCCACAATACATATTTTTGCTACAAGACAGTTGTGTCTACTGATTTCAAGAGTTCATTGTTATTTTTATCTTCTTTATAAAGAGAATTGTAAAAATGATGTGTATGGAGAACAAGAAACAATCAAATACAAATAAAAAAATAAATTGCCTGTTCAGGTAGGCTATTCAGGAAGCACCACTGCAAATATGAAGGAAATTGCCAATAAAAAAACATGTTATTTCAACCAATTGGAAGGTCCAACATTAGTTGTGATTCTTGGTAGATCTTGAACCTTCAGATTGAATTAGAAAATAAACAGCTTTCTGTCAGTACTGTTATTTTTCAGCTTCTTTTTTTCGTCGCTCTGTATTTTCCTTGTCCTGCAAAATAATGCATTGTCCATGCTCTAGTAATCACACATATCACCTCCTATATCATCTCCGGTAGATATGATCATATTTTACACACACATAAAACCACCCAGCCTAATCCAGCGTAATGGAGATGTTTGTGCTCTGTACTCTAAAGCAGATGGTAAAATAAATAAGAATGCAAATCATAGAGTTGCCATCTACATCAGTCTTATAGAACTCATCTTGGAGTGTAACAGCCTGTGAATTCTTTATAGACGATAGACACATGGAAATAACGTATATTTAGTTAATTGGTGTAGAGCGATTCATGTATACGTGATTACTGACCACACACAAATAGGTTTTAAATGAAGTCACACAATATATAGTAATTAACTAATCACTCAAAATAGAGATACAAGAGCTTACAGTCTATGGCTGGGTTCACACTATGTATATTTGAGGCTGTATTTGTGAGGCTGTATAGCAACCAAAACCAGGAGTGGATTGAAAACACAGAAAGGCTCTGTTCACATAATGTTGTAATTGAGTGGATGGCCATCATTTAATGGCAAATATTTGCTGTTATTTTAAAACAACGGCTGTGGTATTGAAATAATGGCCGTTATTTACTGTTATATGGCGGCCATCCACTCAATTTCAACATTGTGTGAACAGATCCTTTCTGTGTTTTCAATCCACTCCTGGTTTTGGTTGCTATGAGGACCTGACATGAGGACCAAATACAGCCTCAAATATACATAGTGTGAACCCAGCCTATGAGGCAGTAGGGGTAAAACAAGAGGTAAAAGTGCCTGTTCTGTACAACGGCCTAGCCATCTTCATCAAATAAAGTACAGCGGTGCCTTGGATTACAAGCATAATTCGTTCCTGGATCATGCTTGTAATCCAAATTACTCTTAAACCAAAGCAAATTTTCCCATAAGAAATCATTGAAATGTAAAAATGTAGGACTGAGGCAGAAACTGTTCTATACAGCAATGAGAATGGCTGAGTGTAAGTGCAGATTTTGACGCTCCCCCACTCCCGCTCCCACCCAGTAGAGGGAGCTCTTTAACCAAAGCAATGCTCTTAAACCAAGTTACAATTTTGTAAAACTGTGAGATCTTCTTGCAAAACGCTATGTATCCAAGTTACTCTTAAACGGAGGTACCACTGTACTACACATTACACGAAGCTATATGAGACAGTCACCAGCATCCATGTAGATATAAATGTATATGAGTGCATAGGAAGTGGAAAACTGTTAAATGATTATTTTAAATAATTAAATAAAATAATTAAATTAAATAATCATTGGACTCAGGAGCGATTCTAGCAATGCTTCTGGACGATAATCGGCCTGTGTAAAAAGCCCTTTAATTGCTAGATTGTTCATATGACAGAGAGCTCAGGGTGGTAAAAGATACTTGTGAGTTGAGGTGTACATGTGGTATGAAAGCTAAATGTATATTGTATTTGGTGTTTGATTTGCAGTAAAAACTATTCTATGAATAAGGTTTTACATTTAAGCCCTGATATATTATCGACTACTATATGTTTGTCTCCAATACTTGTCCGGCGAATATAGGAGTTAATGTAGTTAAGTACGTGCATTGCACACTCCATAATATTTTATGGTTCAGTATCCGTTAGGTTGTATTGAGTCCCTCAGAGATCTTTCACTCTCCATAATGAGTTCTGTCTCCATACGCTTTAAAGGGTCTGTTTTATAGCTTGGCTTTCAGAGTTAGAGTATGGCCCCTCTGTTCATATAAATCTAATACTCAGAAGCACAAATTGGATCTTGATTACATTAAGTGGACCTTCTCCTACTGTTACAGCCTCTGTAGATTTCATTATAAAGCCATGCTAATGAGAAACACACTGCACTTACCTGTAAATGGGGCTCTGATCCTTAGACTCTTCTGCCTGTCTGCTAATACAAGAATTATTTCTTAAGTGTATGAATGAATATTCACCTTTGGGACTTTCTGCCATGTCTGCTGTTGTCATCTGCCTTAGGGACAGCAAGATTTTTCCCATAGTTCTATGGTTTGCTGAATTCATGTTATTATGCATCCTGTTTCTTTGCTTAGTCTCTTCTGGCAGGTGATGGCTGACACATTTAGGCCACTTTCAGACAGGCCTAGTGTGGTCTCATTTCTGCTTCTGTATTGTGGCCTCTAGATCTGCCTGTCCACAATTATAGATATTAGGAAGAGCCCGGCACTCACCAAGTAGATTATGCTTCTTTATTGTAGTGTAGCAAACATATGGTACAAGGACGCGTTTCGGCCAAGCATGGCCTTCATCAGCTTAGAGGTGTTATTAGACCTATGGTCTGGCTAGGCATTACTTACATAGTATGGACTCAACAATGTAGCCATATTACGCTTGTCCAAAACAGGCATTAAGGGAACATAAAGCGTTTTATTATAAAGCACAGAAGAACATTAATAAAGTTATTTATAATAAAGATAATACATAACATAAGATACCATAAAATGCATCTTACAAAGTGTTATTCACCAGATCAGGAGAATAAGCCTAGTTAGGGTCATGCCCTTGAGATGACCCTTCATTATCATAAACGACAGGAGAAGCTCCTAACCCATTGATTCAATTATGGGTGTGATTCCTTGGAATTCCATTAGTGTTTATGGGATCAAGTGATGTGTGGAGATAGGTCACACTATCAGTCCTGTTAGAACAAAAGATTTCCCGAGAAGATCTTTATGTATAACCCACTGCAGTCCATTGCAGTAAGTATCTGAATCAAGCTTGTGCCAAGCAAAAGAGTTTTAATTTTATTTTTTTAATATTTTTTTTTAATTTTTAAATCCTATAAATTGGACAGTGACAAGCTGAGTTTAAACACAGATATGTTACAGATATTGAAATTGGTGTGATCGATTGTTTACACACACACACACACACACACACACACACACACACACACACACACACACTTCTCATTTTCACATCCTTTATGATCTTCCTAAAGTCCTCCCCATTCAAAATAATAGAACTGTCAAATGTTCATATATCACAATCATGGACACAATGGGCACTGACACATTCTTCAGCAAGTCGGCACATTTACATTTGTCTGATTCAATACGATTTGGACACAAATCTGTACTTGTACAGACACCTGTAAAGTTTAGGGTTCCATGCTAAACCATCACGTTAACTTGTGCAGCCTCTTTAATGTTAAACCATAACATTTTGCTGTATAAACAGAATACAGTGGTACCTTGGTTTAAGACTAACTTGGTTTAAGAGCGTTTTGGTTTAAGAGCTCACAGTTTTTCAAAATTGTGACTTGGTTTAAGAGCATTGCTTTGGTTTAAGAGCTCCCTGTACTGGGTGGGAGCGCGAATGGAGGAGAGGCATGGTCTGCATAGCGGGGTCTCTGACCCAGGAAGTCTCCCTCACCTTCCAAATCATAGCAGATCCACTTCATGTTGGGGCTTGCATCAGGGGACAGGACTGTGGAAGTAATCTCTCCATAGCTGTAACCCCTCTCTCCCCGGACAGAGAGTGCTGCATGTATGTGCCTACATCTGCCCTGCTCATTCCTTCATGCTCCCTGCAGTCTCTGTCAGCCCTTGTGTTTCCCATCCTGTACAGTAACTTATAATATCACATAGTCTGCTGTTTCTGAATGTTTGTTTACTTTGTTTTACATGTTATTCAGAATAATAAATCATTATTTTGGGGGTGTGGAACCAATTGTTTGCATTTGACTGATTTCTTATGGGAACATTTGCTTTGGTTTAAGAGTGGATTTGGATTACAAGCGCGGTCCCGGAACAAATTATGCTCGTAATCCAAGGCACCACTGTATTTCACATACCAGATACTATTATTATTAATTATTTCAATACTACCGACATGTCATGTATAGTTTGAGGCTATGTACACACACACACACACAGTAAAATAACAAGCAAAATACTGATGTAAAATGGGTATAAAATGCAGGCTGATTTTACAGCCACATTTTTTTCATCTATTACACATCTATTTTACAGCCTTTGTTTTACTGTTGTCAACCTATCCTGGTGGTATCACAGAAATTAAGACAGACACTGCTCAAGTGAATCTGCAAGCAACATAAGATAGTAAAAAAAGGCAATGTCACACATGAGCACCAAATAAACACATTTTATAGTGTATTATCCATCTTTTTTTCTGTTGGCAAAAATATTCCATAGTTGAGTTTTGCTACATAATACTAGGTTTTATTTGTACAGTGAATAGGATAATTTTTATTGGCTTATTGATGAATGTGTTTTTTTTTCTTGTCCATGAGACAGCTCTGCTGACAATCTTTTTATTACAAATAAACTGGTGTCAGAAAGTTATATAGATTTTTAATTTACTTCTCATAAAAGTCTACTCAGTTGCTGTATGTCCTGCTGGAAGTGGTGTATTCTTTTTGTCTGACACAGTGCTCTCTGCTGCCACCTCTGTCTGGATCAGGAAATGTCCAGAGCAGGAAAGGTTTTCTATAGGGATTTGCTACTACTCTGGACAGTTTCTGACACAGACAGAGATGTCAGCAGAGAGCACTGTGTCAGACTGAAAAGAAAATACCACTTCCTGCAGTACTTACAGCTACTGATAAGTATGGGAAGACAAAAATACCGCCCCCCCCTTTATATATTTTTATTATTACGTTTTCCAAAACTAAATATTAAAAAACTGTGTACTCACTGTATATACTGACAGCAGCTCCCTGTGTACCTCATAGAGCTAATATCAGACTTCCCTCCTCCAGGCTATGCTGCCCTGCTCTGTTTTGTTTCAGTCCATAAAATGGCCGACATGGAGGAGCATGTGACCATGTCCTGTCCACGGTGTCCTCCATAGACACATACAGGCTCAGTGGTGGACACTGGGGGGCGGGGCACATTCACATGCTCCTCCATGTCGGCCATTTTATGGACAGAGACAAAACAGAGAAGGGCAGCCCAAATGGAGGAGGGGAGTCTGATATTAGCTCTATGAGGTACACATGGAGTTGCTGTCAGTATATACAGTGAGTACACTTACTAATACTGTACAGTGACCTATTTTACTATAAAGTGGCCAACCCCTTTAATCATAACATGAGTCCATCTTCCAAGTCAATTATTATAAATCCTTATTCCCATTCCTCCACAACGTAAAGAATAATAGTATAGATATATCTCATCAATAATTGTGCCGCGTAAGAAATCATATTTCCATCCGATGGAGTTCAACCCACAGGGCGCCATTAACTGCCCCCTCATATTGTAGACATACCTAACAACTACTCCCCAACCTACCCACCCTTACTCACCAAAAACACTCTATCTATGCAGGGCTGTGAGGCCCCGGCCCTCCCAAACACAATTCAGACCCCATCAGAGGAAACCCAGATTACCAGACTAAACCTCAAAGATAGAAACTTATACTTCCTTCTCTTATAGACCTTTTTATTTACACTGAAACCAGCACAGCCATCGCAAAATAAAAGGCAAAACAACCCATCTCAGACAGACTCACCCCTTTATAAGGAGCCATTCTGCCATTCAATAGGGATCCTTGAACTCATACCAACAAAATACATGACACTCCACTATTTTTAAATAGAAGCAAATTACAAATCTATATAACTTTCTGAAACCAGTTGATTTGAAAGAAAAAGATTTTCCCCGGAATACCCCTTACACTTTATACCCCAAACACTTTATAATAAAGTCAGTCTAACCTGCCGCTGGTGACTAGTTTATTCCTCAATATAAGGTATATGGGAATCTTTCAGGTCTTCACCGACAGCTAATGTAGGTGGAAAGTGGGGTTGAGTGAGATGAAATTTTATTCCTGCCCTCTTGTTCTTGGAGGAATAAGCCACAGCCAGAGCAGTTTACCGTGCGTGCGCCCGCATCAGAGCTTCCCATAGGGCACAGTAAAGCAAGTGGCCGCAGCCGCTCGCTTCACTGTGTGAACTGACAGGGTTTCCTAAGGCCGCAATTCATTGAATTGCGGCCACAGATAACTGACATGTCAGTTATTTGCAGCCCCTCATGGGATCCCGGCCGGAGCGTGTACGATGTGTATACGCTCCGGACGGTATCCCATTGAAAATAAGGCATTGTTCCACTCCGCATAAAGTACGGCTGTTGTTGCCGATGGCTTTTGTGTAGTGTGAACATAGCCCAAAGGGGTTGGCCGGCGAAAGAAATCTTTTTCCAAATGGATCAAGGCTTAAAAATAAAAAATTATACACCTGCCCGATCCTCCTACCACTGCTGATATATTGGTGCCTGAGCCCCGTTGCTTAAAAATAAATAAATATAGGAATTAGTGTTTGGAGGGTAAATTCATCACAACAATAAGGACACTAAAAATGTCCCAATAACTCAATTTTTACCTAACACTTGTGACAAAAAATTAAATACCTTTAATATATCAGAGTAATAAATGGTGTGCACAAAAAAAGATTGTTAAAAGCACACAGAGTAGGAGGGAGATACTCGACAGCCGCATGTACTATAGTGGCGGGTATTAGTAGTATGTACTCAAGATTGATTCACGTCATAAACTGCTGATGTTGATAGAAAGCTGTAAGGTCTACGAGACACATGGTTCCTTTCATGTTTCTAACTGCACTTCCAGGATATAGAAAATGCTTTTATTCGATAGGACAAAAAGCCAAAGAGGCTTTTCTGAGCTCCTGAAGAGCAGCAATCTGTAACACCTCCTTACTCCCCCCTCCTATACCTGATCCTGCTTGGGACTCAGCTTTCAGGTGTCAATCAAGCTGGGAGGGGGGAGAGAGGAGACATTCCGGAGCTCGAAAAAGCCTCTGACTCTTGGTTCCAGAGAATAAAAGTATTTTTCTACATTTTGGAAGCACAGATGGATATATGAAAGATACAATGTGTCTATTTGTCCTAAGGGTCCATTTACACAGAAAGATTATCTGCCAAAGATTTGAAGCCAAAGCCAGAAACAGACTGTAAAGAGATCTCACCTCTTTTCAAATCCACTCCTGGCTTTGGCTTCAAATCTTCGGCAGATAATCTGTCAGATAATCTTTCTGTGTAAATAGACCCTAAACAGCTATCAGTGTCAGCAGTTTGGAACATTAAATACAGCCCTTTAAGGATGAATCTGAATACCAAATTAGTAATTCCCCAAAAGACCACTAGATGGACTTCTAGGACAACATACTTTGGAAGATACTAGACAATACTAGGCAGAAATGTCAGGATGCTCGCATATAACCCAATGCTCAACAGAAAGAGAGAAAGCCTCCTACCCGTGTCCCTTTTATAACAGAAGGCACGAACAAGCGGGAAAACCAGATACAGTACATTGCACTTATTGGTATGAACTCCCTGTCTGAAGGCGCAGAAAGTGTACATATTTGCTGTCTGCACGTGACTGCACTCTAGGAGAGACAGGAAGACCCAGAACAATGTGTCTTCCAGGTAGACGGACACCATCTGTAAGAAGGTAACTGGTATGGACTATTTGAAGAGGAATTGTTTTGGGATTCTTATACTCCTGTCCCAGGAGAGCACAGAAAAAAATGGGAAAGTGGAGAAGGCTGTGTTACATATTGTAAGAGAGCTAACCACTTAATCCCAACTTTGTTTTACAGGAAAGATTAACCTCTTTAAATGCTACATGTAAGGATGTAAAGGAATGAATAGTTACATGTGTGCGGTGAGTGAGGTTACATGGTACAAGGATATTTACAGTGTATACTGCAGCATCAGGAGAAGCCTTACATGGACACTAACCATCCAGAAGGAGCTTCTCCCATACACATGCTGCTCTGCCACCCTGGAGGCACTTACCTGCTGCCAGAGCTACCAACCTCTTTTCTGCCTTCCTCTTTCTTCTGCCCACAAACTTTAGTTGTCTATGTGATGCCACAATCAGATCATCCACCTACCTGCTCCCTATAATCTGAAGCCTGCTGTCCCCCATCCTGAGCCTGCATAGCCCATCACTCGGCTAACTTGGTGTCAGGCTATAGGACACATCTGATGTACCATGGGGGATCTGACCGCCTTGCTCTTCCTGGCTGCCTTCCTCTTGGTAGACTGTAAGTAATGCAGACTTAATTCTTTTTGTTACTGAGAAGAATGTGCAGAGCGTCAGCATTACCATTGACATCTTAGGAGATTCTTAGGTGAATGAAACAAAGCTAGTACTTATCCAGAATGGCACTAGACAAAGTATGGCACGTGTCATTGAACAGACTATAGTGGGACACAAAATTGTATAATAGGTTGTGTAGGATTTATTATTTTACCTTACAACCTTGTGATATGGTCGTTCCTATGTTTGTATCAGGTATTCTGACACTCAGCTAGAAACCTCTAAGAAATATCGTAGTATCGTTATTATTTTTCAAGAGTGGCTTTATTTTTCTACATATAGCAGTATTTACATACACATTAGATACATATTAACCAGGTGATACATATGGTACAGGTTCTAAAATACACAGAATCAATGGTTACCTTGTCATTTGTACACAACATGAGCCGCCATTAATAATGGGTAAACATTCATCATTAGGAATGGTATTCTATATATTAAGGGCAGTCAAATTATCCTCAATGTCTTGTCTCCGAGCTCAACAATAGCATCTCGGTGTATGTCGTCCTCTCTTCCCTTCAACTCTCTGGAGCATAGCTGTCGTTTCCAGTTAGCCTTAATAGAATAGGACCACAAGTACGACAGCTCCAGTGTTTTTATCTGAGCTTTATGGAGAGCATTAATCTTCATTTGGTCAAGAATCCATTTGTTTTTCATGCCATTCACGTTACCCTCAAAAGCCTTCAGCAACATCAACATTAAAGGCGTAACATAACAATGATTGCAATTGAAGGACTTTAGACATGTCTGTAGATTGTTACCAATGTAACCTTTACACTTACATGGAACCAATGCTCAGCACACATTAAGAATAAAATCCTCCTGATTGATAAAATATACAATAAAAACGAATAAAAGGAATAAAAACCCAGCTTAAATATCTCGGTTACATTATACTGAATTACATATACATTTGAATGTCCTTTGTCACAGAATACGCAAGTGTTGCAGAGTAAAAGCTGTAACTAACTTTAGAGCTAGAATACATTCTTTATGACTATGCTAAAAGTAATCAGGATCAATCACATTTAGACAATGCTGACATCTACTGGCAAATAACATGTATGTGAGTAATTCAATAACTACTACACAGAATTCATAACTTTATGCATTGGTCAAATGTCCATTTTTTTCACCTGGGGAGAATGAACAGGCTTGTGATTCGCTGTACTGAAGTTATTTTTATGAAATTAAAGGATTTTACATTTGTCAAGTTTACATTCTGTTACATCCTCGTATTATGACACAATATGTCACATGTTAAAAAGGAAATGTCGCCATCTTAAAAAAATAGATATTACTGCCATAATATAGCTTAGGGTGTTCGGATTACACGCCTTTTCTTGATTACTTAATATGTGTTACCATTCCTGAGATATGTGGTTTTATAGTTGGTCTGACAATTCGGTTAAAGTCAGATGGGTGTAACGTTTAATAAAGGGAGTGATTATCAGGTGATGGGAGTGATTATACAGTCGGGGGGGGGGGGGGGGGGGGGGAGTGTATTATTAGGCATACATGGTCCTCAATGTAAAAAATTCACACCCCCAGTATAATCAAATCCATAGCCTGGTAACCACTCCTATTATTAAATTAAGGTCATGCCCATCTGAAAACTCAAGTAGGGCCTATCCAGGAAGCAGCCTTTATGCTTTATTTATAAAATGGGAAGGGGGGATTTAAACTTTTATTGGGGAGGGGCTATGGCATGTTTCTAAAAAACTTTTACACTTTTTAAGTCCCCCTAGGGGACTTCTAATTTTTTACAATAGATCAGTAACACTCATCACTGCTATGCCACAGCATAGCATTGATTAGTGTTATCTGTGATCAATGCATAGAGCCTGCCTCTGTAAGTATTAACTTAGCGGCCATGGCCTCTCTCGGCCAGTGATTGGATGAGCGGGCGCGTCCCGTCAGTGCAGTGATCGGAACAGAAAGCAGAACTGCAGACACCGGGGAAGGCCTCCGAGGACACCAGGGAATGTGGTAAGGTAAGTTAATACTTTATTATTTTATACTGCAATCAACAGCTATTTGTAATAGCGATGCGCGGCCAACGCCCAATTATTTTATGTCTGAACCTAAAGAAACGACCAGCCGATGGTCGTTTTGTCGGCTGATTGTTCACTTTGTTACACAGAGCGATAATCTGCCAAATTAGCCTGACTGCAAAGCAACTCCAGTGTTAACACAAACCCGCATTCAAAACCTGGAGAGTGATCCATTAAAATTGAAGGTACAATGTTTCACGACAGATGCTGTGTACTCATAGCAATGAGAACACAAAAGAAAGGCTCAAGTAATATAAATAGCCACCACTTCAAAATGTCCAATCGAATATAATTATATTAAAACAAATGAACACAGTTACAATTCTGCATGAAGTTAAAAACACATTAAAGAGTTACTGTTGTTAAATTTTTTTTTTGCAGAAACTTTGTAATTGGGTTTATTAGCTAAATATGCCATTATCTGCATGTAGAAAGCCTTTTCCCAGGTCCCCCCATCCTCTCCTTTCTGTCATTCACTGCTCAGAATCAGGAAATCTCGACTGTTTTTTCATCAATCGGATCTGTCTGGTCTATGAAAAGGGACGGGGGGAGGGGGAAGGAGCGAGATTAGCGGGCAGCTGAGAGCCGAGAACAAAGGATAACACAGCGGAGAGCTATTCAGAGTCCTAATTAGTGGTCACAGAGGTCAGTGGTGACTGCAGAGGAGAGAGCCCATGATATAAATGTAAATTAACTCTTTGTTGTCCTGTTTTGCTGCCTCTACTTTCTCTCTCCATAGGAAAACCATAAAGACAGGGGGGAGAGCTTCAAACTGCTTTTTCATGATAAAAAATAATTTTTTGGCTAATAAACACAATTACAAAGTTTCTTAAAATCACCTGTACTATTGATTTCTGCAATAAAAATGTTAACGACAGTGACACTTTAAGGTGGGAAATGGTGTACATCTTCTACATCCTGAATTATGTACAGCAAAACCACCCCCACATACCTAATAAATCCTAGAAAAAAAAACAAGCTATTAGGGTAAAAAGAATATTTGGATTAATGATACTGCATGTAAACATTAACACTAAATAAATAAAAGTATGGGTCGCAAATGTTCAATTTATAACAATGGGAAAAAAGCAAGAGATGAGCCAATCAGTACATGGGGTGGGAAATGCTATGTACACCTCCCCTACTAACACCAACTTCCTCAGGAACTGTTCTGCATGCAGCATTTTAACTTTTTATGCTGTGTTTGCTTCAAAAGAATTATATTCATAGGTCATTTAGAAGTTTATGTAATTTATATTACTTCAGTATTTCTATTTTGTTGCCATATGGCAGTAAAGCCCTACCTAGGTGACACTGAGAACCAAACAACTAACACCTTTTTTGAGCATAAAAAAGCCACGGGTAAGTTTTATAATGGTATATTTCAAATATGTAGTATCTAAGCGTGTTGATGGTCCAGAGAACCACACATATAGAAAAGGGTGAGGAAGGATGACTTTAAATCCTGTCTTTTATGGGCCTCCTTAAAGGGGTTTTTCCATCACATAAAATGATGGCATACTACTAGGATATGCCATCACTTTATGATCACGAAGTAGTGGTATGACTTCTAGGCCCCTTACAACCGTGAGATAGAAAAAAATCAGCTTCAGTGAATGATGGTGGTAAAACAGTGAATTTGATCTTCTCCAGATAAACGAAAACAATCTCTATAGTGCCACCCAACCACTCTGAACATTAATGTCCAAACAATTACAGAGCTAATCTGTAGATAGACTGCCTGCTCCTGGGCTGTACAGAGCAAGTTCTAGATCAATAGCATTTGGCTGGCATGTTGTGCTGTGTCAGTAAGAAGCCATAGAGACTGCTGACTTGTACTCCGAGCTGTAAGAAACCTACCAATAAAGCATTATACATGTGCTGGCTGACCCTGACACCTTTGGCAGGAATGGCTGTCCATTTAATGTAATGTTTATAGTAACTTCCCAACCCTCTCCTGACATGATATTGGCGTAGAGAGGGATGAGGCATGTTAAATGTAAAATGTTAACTACCTAGTGCTTCTGCTTACGCACTCCCCTCCATTGAAAACACATAATTGCTTGGCTAAGCTAGAATGTTGTGCATTTAGAGCAATTGATAAAGACAGCTGTCAGCCAAAGCAGCCAACAGCTATACTATGTGTATGGCTACCTTGGGATCCCTACTAATATGAATATTTATATGGTCTGTAACTGTGATGAAAAAAGTGCAAAAAGGCAGATGGCTCCAGGGAAGCCCATTCCATACTGATATGTACAGCTCCCACTGGAGATATCTATACCACTGGATGAGGATGGGAGTAAGGGGAGGTTAAGAGCACTAAGAGTTGGGTATGAGGAAATATTATATTGAATGGTGTATGGGGAAATATTAAGTATATTGACTGGGATTGCTGGCCATTTGAATAGCTATTTTTGTATTTTTTAATATCACCTGTGCTTGTCATAATCTAGTTGTAGGGGGTAAGCTCTAGTGTTTTTAGAGGCCTACGTTTTAGAGGAACTTGTCTGTTTAAAGTTAAATCTGGCTTTGCGTCAGACCACCTATAATCTAACATATTGCTTCACCCAAATCATTGTGGCTGTACTGAGGGCAGATAATGTAAGATTAAACCCATTGAATTCTTTCTGACTATGCCACAAAAGCGCTGGATGAAGGCGTTCCTTTGGGTATCTGGACTTAAAGGGGTTATCCACATGCCCACTTTTCTCCCTCTCTTGTCTCCAGATTGGGTGGGGTTTCAAACTCAGTTCCATTGTGTCATTCCAAAGTGGCCATGTTTTTCTAACACTGGATAACCCCTTTAAGGCCACAATACAAAATTATGGTTAATAAGTTGGTTATTTTCCCCATAGTGATAATTCCTCCTTTCTACATATAGTAATTATGCCCCCATACAGATTTAAATAAAAAAATAATGCTCATCTAGTCCCATTCTCTTTAGGCCTGCAGCCTATGTGTAACAGGAATAGGGTCCCTGGGCAGGTGCAATCATGTCATCATTGTGCCAACCAGTGAGGGGGATGATGTCTCAGTGGCTCACAGGCTAGAGGCTATAAGTGAATGGTCACACTACTTTACTGGTGATGCTGTAAAGAGAGGGATTTGCTGGGGGGTCTGGAAGATCTTGGGAGCTCCAGTGACAGGTGGCAGCCTGCATGTGTGAGATCCCTGCTATAAAAGGTTACATAAGCGGAAGGAAGGAAACATTTTTAAAAGTAAGATGTTCATCACAGAAGTATAAAATTAAATTGCAAATGTACAAAACAAATTGTTAAAATGTGATATATATTTTTTCTAAAACAAGGTGAATTATTTTACCTATTCGCAGGCCTGTAAATCTTTGTAAGTGCTTCTTATTGAACTTTGTATAATGTGTAAGGTGCAAAGGTTACTGAGCTCTTCACAGGCCTCTGACTCATTGATTTAGGGATGGGCAGACCTTTGGGCACTTACACACTTTTGTAAATTCCTCATTAAATCTTTGCTATTTATAGTCATATGTTTGCTTCTTATCATGTAGCTAGGCCAGACAAGCTGTTTATTAAATATTATGTTTTTTAGGATTAAAATACAATAGAAAAATAACTGTAAATCCACCACCACTCCAGTGTTTCCTAGTGACCTGCAGAACAGCAACCATATAGGGCACATTACATACAGAGAAAATGCATGGTGCAAATTTTAGGCAAGGTTCCCGCCGTGTTTATGCAGTACCCTTCACTGGTATCACTCATCGGTAATACTAAAGGACGCTGGTTGACCTCAGGGAGATCAACCAAAACACCGCAGAGACACCATCACGTGTCTCAACGTCAGTGTATTCTAGAACATTGCCCCCTGGGAAATCAAATATGCAAAAGAACACTGCAGAGACACCATCACATGTCTCGACGTCAGTGAACTAGCCAGACCTTCCCTCCGGGAAGGAACAACCAAGCCAAGGGCGTTCTCCAGTCAAGGAAACCACCTCAGCAAGTTATCCATCCACAGACAGCTGTTTCGGGGTTTTTGCCCCTCATCAGTGTGGAGTAGATTTCTGGCTAGTGGGATCAATGACTAGTAAGTGCATGCAAAAGGACGCTGGTTGACCTCAGGGAGATCAACCAAAACACCGCAGAGACACCATCACGTGTCTCAACGTCAGTGTATTCTAGAACATTGCCCCCTGGGAAATCAAATATGCAAAACAACACTGCAGAGACACCATCACATGTCTCGACGTCAGTGAACTAGCCAGACCTTCCCTCCGGGAAGGAACAACCAAGCCAAAGGCGTTCTCCAGTCAAGGAAACCACCTCAGCAAGGTATCCATCCACAGACAGCTGTTTCAGGGTTTTTGCCCCTCATCAGTGTGGAGTAGGTTTCTGGCTAGTGGGAGCAATGACTAGTAAGTGCATGCAAAAGGATGCTGGTTGACCTCAGGGAGATCAACCAAAACACCGTGGAGGGAGGGTCTGGCTAGTTCACTGACGTCGAGACATGTGATGGTGTCTCTGCAGTGTTGTTTTGCATATTTGATTTCCCAGGGGGCAATGTTCTAGAATACACTGACGTTGAGACACGTGATGGTGTCTCTGCGGTGTTTTGGTTGATCTCCCTGAGGTCAACCAGCGTCCTTTTGCATGCACTTACTAGTCATTGCTCCCACTAGCCAGAAACCTACTCCACACTGATGAGGGGCAAAACCCCCGAAACAGCTGTCTGTGGATGGATAACTTGCTGAGGTGGTTTCCTTGACTGGAGAACGCCTTCGGCTTGGTTGTTCCTTCCCGGAGGGAAGGTCTGGCTAGTTCACTGATGTCGAGACATGTGATGGTGTCTCTGCAGTGTTCTTTTGCATATTTGATTTCCCAGGGGGCAATGTTCTAGAATACACTGACGTTGAGACACGTGATGGTGTCTCTGCGGTGTTTTGGTTGATCTCCCTGAGGTCAACCAGCGTCCTTTTGCATGCACTTACTAGTCATTGCTCCCACTAGCCAGAAACCTATTCCACACTGATGAGGGGCAAAAACCCCGAAACAGCTGTCTGTGGATGGATACCTTGCTGAGGTGGTTTCCTTGATTGGAGAACGCCTTTGGCTTGGTTGTTCCTTCTTGGAGGGAAGGTCTGGCTAGTTCACTGACGTCGAGACATGTGATGGTGTCTCTGCAGTGTTCCTTTGCATCATCGGTAATACTGACATATACTGTGGTGTATTGCAATGCCTAGGGTGGGAAGGGGGTTCAGGGTGACCAGTCTGAGGTGAGGGGAGACTGAAAAGGGAAATCAGTAAGAGACAAGGGGAGCAGTGTGTGTAATGAAGGGGGGGGGGGTGTCTTCTGGTTTAATTTGGGGTCTGAATACAATTTGGGGTCCAGTGTTTGTGTTTAGGGATTTCGCTAAGGTTTTAAAGAATGTGGTGGTTTAATATTTTTGGGGGGAGAGTGTGTGTGTGTGTGGGTCCACATTAATATTTTTGTTTCTACTTAATTCTTCATTTCAAATTTTCAATATTATATTTTACATAAAACACAGGCAGGGTCCACATTATTTTATACTTAACCCTTTCATGACTCCTCAGGACAAAAAAAAGTTAGTTTACAAACCTAAAAATACACATTTTTATCATAGAAAAACTTTAACAATTGCTGTTGATGTGGAAATATCCGAACTTTTAAACGTGCACCTGTAGTTTTATGAAAAATCACTATTATGCACTGAACTATGTACAACAGTCATTTTTTTATTACTTCTATTATAAATTTGGTGCCTAAACACCTTAATGGAGGCACAGTTGCAACCACTCTCTGTAACTGTGCACTGTTCCATTTCTATCTTCCATCTCGTATTTTCCGGCGTATAAGACGAATTTTAAGCCTGAAAAATCTTCATAGAAGCCGGGGGTCGTCTTATACACCGGGTATGGTCGCCCCATACAGTGGGGTGAGCTCAAAAATTTCCACAGGAGACGCGCAGGCAATGGGAACGGGCCCCAGGTGAGTTAACTGTTTTTTTATTTTTAATTTAGCTGCAGTTAACCCCTGCCTGACCGCAGCAAGGGTTAACATTTTCCGGCGTATAAGGTGAACCCCTGACAATCTTCTTAAAAGTCAGGGGTCGTCTTATACGCCCAGTAACCTTATACGGCGGAAAATACAGTAATATGATTCTATGTGTGTTATAGAAGAGGAAGCTCCATCTCCTAATGCACAGTTACAGATTCATTTCCTAAGTTCCCGTTACTGTATTGATTTTCTGACTTTTTTGTACAATTTGAAAGAAATTCCCATAATTTGGAAATGATTTGCTCATTGTTAGTCACAAGCTTTATTAAGATTTATGTTAATCTCACACTCGTATATTGTATGCATTATAAGACAGTTAAAGTAACAAATGTTTAGTATATATAGTGCAATAAAAAATATTTATATTTATGTTGTGTTAACTGTAATAATACTATATGTTTGTTATGTTCTATTATTTAGATAGCGAAGCAGCGGATGCAGAAGAAAGATTGATGGACACTCTTTTAAAGAGAGATAGATATAATAAACTCATCCGTCCAGCTTATAATAACACACAGTTGGTCTCTATCCAGCTCCAGTTGTCACTGGCTCAGCTCATCAGCGTGGTAAGATTCTTCATATGGGTCAATGAAATGTTTAGGTATACATTACATTCATATTGTTTTTTTTATTTATTCAGTTATGTGTTTATTAAATGTTACAACAGAGTATAGAGAGACCTACTTTTGCCACTGATCACATTATTTTTGGAATATAACATCTTTTGTCAACAAACAAAAGGCACTACAGCAGGGGTTTTATGTAGGCATCTTGCCCAAGGTGCTCTCAACTGCATATACAGATTTGCCTAGTCCCATCTTAGCTATATAGTGGTATCACTTTATATTGTAATCTTTCCTATAATCATAAGGTCCGAATGACTGAAAAGTGATCTTTACAGAACAGGGAGTGTCAGCTCGTTATTAGGCTTAGTGGCCAGAATGAAAACTGGAAGATTGCACGATTATGTTATAATGTAAATAGTAAAATTGAAACTGGAAAAAAATCACCCAAAATACTTAAAAATAGCAGTGATGGAACTAGCACTGTCTGCAGCAAAGACTCTTATTTCATAGTCAACATGTCCTGAACTTGCTTGTGCCAAGCTTTCTCTTCAGATATGAGGGATGTAACTCTGAAATGACAGGCACTAATGGCTCCATCATCCTGATGCTATCCCTAGTGATTTCCTGTTACCCTTGCTTTCTATGCTTTTGTTTATGTAGCTATAACATTCTAATGCTACAGTTATCATTCATAAGTAAATATTTTTACTTACATGTCTAAGCTACATTTGATGAGAGGATTATTTATTATCTATTTATGTACCGTAGTTTCAGATGACAATGATATCACGTCCAGTTTGGATGAACTCAGCTTTTCCTGTATGTTTTTTTTTATTTATTGTGACAATGTAAAAATTATTTGTATGCTCTTTGTAAGCTTCAATACTAATTTACATTGTTTTATGCAAAACAACTAACTCTGTACCTTGCATGTTACTGCCTCAATTTTGAATATAAAGTCATTGTTTACGCAGTCTGCATGCTTTAGAATTTATATATTTTAAAATATTAAAAAGTCTAGTTTATTTAAGAATTGTCTAAAAGACATAGCGCAGGTCAAATGAAACTGAGATTTCTACATCCCTTTTTTTATTTTGTCCCACCCCCCTCTCTTTTTTATGCTCTTTTGTTCACTGTTGCCTTGACTGTGTACCTTAGACAGCATGGCATTAGAACTGCTACGGAACAATAAGTTGTGTGTTTGGACACATTAGTTGGAGCACCACCATTGTTTTGCTTAACTGTGCATGCTGTGCCTGTTAGGGTACTATTACACGGAATGATAATTGGCTGAATCGGCCCCATTCGGACGATCATCGCTCTGTGTAATAAATACAACGATCAGCCGATGACAACGATCATCTGCTGATCGTTGATATAGGTTTGAACCTATAATTGTTGGGCGCCGACCTCGCATCGCTACGTGTAATAGCGGTGCACGGCCGGCGACTGACGATTTACATTACCTATCCAGGCTGCAGGGCTCCTCTTGTGGTTTTCTTCTTCCTGGGTCCGTGCTCCAGCTTCAGAGCGGCCTGTCTGAGCTGACAGGCTGCTCTGCCAATCACTGGCCGTGAGCGCCGCAGCCAGTGATTGGCTGAGCGACCTGTCAGCTGAGACAGGCCACTCTGAAGCTGGAGCGCGCGGGACCCGGGAAAAAAAAGACCGCAAGAGGAGCCCTGCAGCCTGGATAGGTAATGTATAAAGTAAAAGCAAGGGCTGCAAGGACATCGGTAACGATGTCCCTGCAGCCCTTGGCAAACAATAATCGGGCCGTGTACTAGGTCCAGTAAACGAGCAGCGAACTAGCAGATTGGCGCTCGTTTACAGTTATTACTGGGCCTTCATCGGCCCGTGTAATACCACCCTTAGTCAGATTGTTTCTTGCCATCCTGCTCTTATGTTATTGTGGGTGAGTTGTTTATGTCCACAGGGTTCCTGTAAAGTAGGTGGGTTCAGAAATGTGAAGCACTATTCTGACCCTAAAACTCCCATGCCTTTAGGAGGAACAGTCCCAATAAAGTCAGCCCCAACAACAAAAACTGGGACTAAGCAAAGTTGGCTAGATAGGTTAGTATCTGGAGGTCACAAATCAGCAGACTCATCAGTCAGAGAGTGAAGCGACAGAGAGGAGCAAATGAGTGCTGTCAGCGCTCTCTTGCTCCTCGTACTCTTCTCGCTGCCAGCGCTATTACACGCGTCAGCAGCGAGCGGGTGAGTACAGGGGAGCCCGCGGGAAGCTGCGGGGAGCTGCCCAGGTGATCGCTGGATCATACGGGCAGCCCATAGAGGATAGTGGCGGTCTGCCGCCGCTGCTCCTTCTCCGTGGTGCGACGGCAACATATTGTTGTTATATTAGTCGTTTGTCTTTCAACATGTTGAAAGACAAACAACTGCAATGTTCAGCCGACATCATTCATGTTGGCTAATTGTTGTCTTCTATTACACAAGGCGATCATCGATATTGGCCGAATACAGCCAATAATCGTTTCGTGTAATAGGGCCTTAAGCCAGGAACTGTAAAAAAAGTAAAAATCCAGGAGATCACAAAGTGCACAATCAGTAGACAAATGGAAAAGGTTAACAGGTACAAGCCAAAGTACAAGCCAGGTGGTTAACAACATTGTAGAATCATGATATTCCTTGTTCACACCATTCTCAGTATCGACACCATTACCAAAGAAAGGACAATAAAAAAAAACTTTTGACACGTCACAGAGACAACAAAAGTTTTGATCAGATGGGTTTTAAGTGTTCAGACTGAGACCGATAAGGACAACCAGACGGGAGAAGTATGTGCTTAGAATGCTCTCTTCTAGCTCTGTATCACTTTAAGTCTGTGGAGCTGTCCAGGTGTCAGGTTGGTAGTATATAAAATGTTGGCCTGGTTAGCCAAGCATCGATGATCATACATACACATTACCTTCATCCATCTTTTCCCCATCATATGTAACTGTGTTGGAACTGATTTTAAAGGGGTCGTCCTGGCTTAGAAAAAAAAAACATGGCTGACAGTAACTCACCTGTTCTCAGACTAGTTGTGGTTTTGCAGCTCAGTTTTATTGACATGAATGGAGCTAAATTGTAATGCCACACACAACCTACGGGCAGGGTTTTTTTTTTTTTTTTAAAGAATGTAGTTGTGCTTTTTCTAATCCTGGATAATCCCTTTAATGTCACTGGGTCATCAAATCCTCTTCCTGTTAGTGTACTATTCTTCCATTCCATCTCACTTTACACATACAAACTTGATTAAATGTATATCTGAAGAAAAGAGAACATGATCTGCGGTCAGTTACCAGCTGCATTGTCCATCAGAAATGTATCAGACAGACCAGAGAAAGATCTTAGTTTCTTCTCTCACTTGCTCTTTTAATAAAACCCCAAATAACCTTCACCCTAGCATGAAGAATAAAAAAAATGAGTTTTTTTTTAACCACACGTATTATATTAATTGTACACCCTGATCCCTGATGTGAATTTCTGGAAATATGCTTTAATGTGTCCCATGTATATGTTGTATGGCTGTACAAATGTTATCTGGGCAGGGGGTAATCTGATTAGGAGCATCCTTTATTATGTTAGCCTCTAGTACATATTGCACTCAATGAGAGATTGCATCTGTTTGCTGTCATGTTTGTGTTCTGTTCTTTGCTATCTAGTTGTCCATGCTTGTTTCATTCTTCCCTCTGTCACTAATAAAAATCAGCTTGGTGACAGTATGCAGCATCAACCTAGAGACTCCCTGTGTCACATAGACAAAAACCCTGAAGGGCATCTGCAAAGAAGCATCCTGTAACACTTTGTACCTTCAGTGACTTGACATATGAAAAGGCTAGGTTAAAGGGTGAACCCAACTTTCTGAAGGATTATGTCTTATTTCCTTATTTGCCAATAGTCTTGTCACTAAAGAGGAGTGGACTGTATGTCGAAAACCAAATCCAAACTGATGCATTATGTGAAATAAAACATATTTTAAATGTACAAGCATTTCTGAAACATCAATAAAATAGTACAGGGCAAATTTTAGGATGAAATTGAGGGATCTCCTATCATTCAGCACATATTAGGTGTAGTTGAGGATAATAATCCCTTGACTATTAGTAATATGCTTTTATTTGCTTTAGTTCGTGTATAAACCTTTTTATGGATTTCCTATATGGACATAATTACTTTGTTCATTATGTTATTATTTGCTCCATAGCAGTTGCGTGGTCTGCCTCTATGGTAGCTCCGCCAATGCCACCTCTCTTTTCAGTCTTTACCTGGAGAGCCAGGGGTCAGGGAACTGTTTTAGAGTTGGCTGCAGGTCCCAGAGGTGAAACATGTGTCTATCAGAAATGTATGAAATATCATGTTTTATAGACAGAATTCAAGGCATCTGACCAATGTTCACAAGATAAAATTCCTTTTTATTATGTATCTATGAAAAATTGGCAAAAAACATGATATTTCAGCCAATATGGCCTTTGTCAAGCTAGAAGAGAATTAAATTGTTCTTGTAATTCTCTTTTGGTTTGACAAAGGCCGAAAAATCATGGTTGTATTTTGCCAATTTTAAATGTATTCATAATAAAGGTGAATTTTTTCTTGTGAACATTGGGCCAGTGCCTTGGATTTGTGATATATCATGAATAGAGATGAGCGAGTACTAAAATGCTCGGGTGCTCGATACTCGAGACGAATATTTCCCGATGCACGGGTGCTTGTTTCGAGTAATGAACCCCATGGAAGTCAATGGGAAACTCAAGCATTTTTGCAGGGGACCAAAGCTCTGCACAGGGAAGGTTGCCTGAAAACCTGTAAACCTCAGAAAATGATTGAAACAACATGAAAATGGACAAGAAACAGCAGGGGTAGCATGCCTGGATGCCTCTGGGGCTGGCTAATCGCAACATTACGCCAAATTATGGGCAACAGCCGGGTGGTGTCCCTCAATACAATTTTGCTGACCCAGACCAAGATGGGCAAGGCACATGTGCTGGCACATGTTTGGAAAGCACCCAACTAGGTGCAGCTGGGAGGACTTTTGGTGTAGTCTATGGAGGCTGTGTGTATCAGGTACCAGGTGCTATTTGTTTTAGAGCACCCGTTACACTGCACAATGCACAGCCAGGATAGGTGTAGCTGCACTACAGGTCCCAGCAAGCCAAGGTACAGCAGCAGCAAAAATGAGTACTGAGAGAACTTTGGGCAATTTCTTTGGGGTCTATGTGGACCATGTGCTGTCCCCTTTCTGGCACCAGTTGCTCTGCATGCAGACAAGATGGCGGTAGCTGCACTACAAGTCCCAGCCAGCAGCCACGAGGAGGCCAAAAAAAATGTCGTTTTAGAAGGACTGTTGGGTTCTTTGTGGATGATTCCTGCCTAACACACACTATTTTCCCCACCCTCAACACTCTCCCTGACAGACAGCTGCTCTCTCCCTAAGCTCATCCAGCCTGCGTCTAAAGCGAGCATCGTGGGTCCTGATTCTTATATGCCCAGGTCACCTGATCTGGCCAGCCAATCACTGCTATTGATATGTAGGTTTCCCACGTGATGATAGGAGGTCCCAAAAACTCTCTTGCATAATGATTGGCTTAGAAACAGCCACCAAACATGCAGGAAGAGGAAGATGCCATTTTCTCGAGTATCACGAGATGCTCGTCCGAGTAACGAGCACCATTGAGTATCCTAATACTCGAACGAGTACCAAGCTCGCGCAAGCATGCTCACTCATCTCTAATCATGAATAATGACCTGGTGGAATGCCACATGCCACAGAAAAGTATAGGTGCATAGTATATGGTGCATGAGAAAATGTAAAATTAGAAACATTTCTAAAAAATATGTTTACCCTTAAAGCATAATTTTAACAATAGGTCATTTTCTGATGACCCATTCCCTTTAAGTGTTTACATGTGACAAAAGATCGACTTTTTTCCAGTGCCAATAACTATGGGCTGTGTCAATATCAGACACAGCCCATAGACAAGAATGATGATTCTGGGGAAAAAGGTCAACTCTGTATATCTCTTTTTTTTTTTTTTGCTAGAATAATATACAGAGGTACTTTATTCATAGCAGGAATTCTTGCAAATGTGTTAACTCTATTGCAAGTCTCAATGTTAGGTAATCTGAGACATGGTTTGTCCAGTGCTTGAAAGTGACTGTATAAAGAGGAAGTCGTGCAATTAATGTAATGGGGTGTTTCTTTCAGGGTAGCTTGAAACGTGCTCCTATAAAACAGTACGTTGCTTTCAAATGAAATTACAAGGTCTATTAGATTTCATCTGCATTATGTCTTTTATTAAATTTAACTACAAGCTCTGTTCTCTGACTCACAACACAGTCATGTGTAACTGTAAAGCCCAACAACATTGAGGTCACTGCTTGGTAAATATCTGCCTACAACAAATGTCAAAATGTATCTAGGTGTGTCAAGTTTTAAGCACGATGTCTGGCAATTAACCTGACTAAATAGCAGCATGGTTCGGTATTTTGGATAGAACTTTGAATGGAGGCACTTGGTGGAGCATCTAACATATTGTTAGATGCTATGTTCCCACATTGTTGTTTTTTGAAAAAGAACGGACGCTGATTGCAATTAACGTTCATTTTACTTACTTGTTCACACACTGTTTTGTTTGCACTCAAAATGATGGTCGTATTTTATTGTGTGGGAACATACACATAGCCTTAAACTGAATGGTTAAAAAATTAATCAATACATTATTTTCTGCTAATGACACCCTGACTGGGACAGATTACCCTGCCCCCCCCCCCCCCCCGCCTCCTCTCCCTATATCTTTCACATTTTTCAGTTGCCATCTTCTTTCTTGACATCGGCTTAGCTACCAGTTAGTGTATGAAAAGCTGTTTTTTGCAAAGATTTTTAGCTTTACCTTCAGGTTCATTCCCACAATGTAAAAATAAGTGCAAATAATGTCTGTTAGTGCAAAACAACAGCCTTTATTAATGAACATTAAAAACGGCCGTTATTTGCATTTATTTTTACATTGTGGGAACATAGCCTCAAACTGTACCCTGATGCTTAATGTTTAACAAAAATATTTAACATAAATAATTTTATCAGTTTGTAAACCATTGATGCATCCCTTATGTTCTAGAATGAACGAGAGCAAATCATGACGACTAATGTGTGGCTCAATCAGGCAAGTACAATTCACGTTCATTGTTAAATTTAAAAATACTGCATTGTGTAATGGCAAAAGAAAGTAGGAGAAAATACACGTGATTAGGACTCTGCATGTGACCCTATTATAAAACCAATACCAACATTCTTACAGTTCTTTGCTATATATATCCCTAGTCATGTTTTTAGACTCCAAAAGGATATTTTTGTATTAAAAGAAAATGCTTTATCTAGCAAATATGCATAAAAAACTAAGATGGAGTTAAAGGAGTTTTGATATTCTTTTTAGGAGTGGGTAGATTACCGCTTGACCTGGAATTCATCTGAATATGATGGCATAAGAAAACTTCGCATTCCATCAAAACAGATCTGGCTGCCAGACATCGTTCTTTACAATAAGTAATAACTTTATATTAACACTATTATTAATATTCATTTGTTTCCTACACGCAAAATTAAGCAACTTTCTAAATAGTCTTTATTAAATATTCCTTGCATTTTGCTGCTCTACAAGTTTGTTGAGAGGACAGTGCCTATGTAACTGTATTGTGTATTAGTGTTGAGACATGAGAAAACACACAGAAAAAAAATTGCAGACAGTGTATGAGCGCAGTAAAGATTAGATCACACAAAATGGAGGCTACATCAAACTTACAGAATTATAAAATCTCCCTCTTAAAAAAAAAGCTTCCTATAAAAAACACAACAATAAATAGTATACATATCCGGAGATGTAAAGCAAAAAGAGAAAAAAATACCAGGTCATCTTATGTAGAAGATATGAATAAATGCATATAATTATAGTGTATGGCTGTGTTCACACTGTGTAAATAAATTATAATTGAAGTCAACAGAATGACAGCCACCCAATACACATAGGGGGAGATTTATCAAACTGGTGTAAAGCAGAACTGGCTCAGTCACCCCTAGCAACCAATCAGATTCCACCTTTTATTATTTGCTAATTCCTTGGAAAATGAAAGGTGGAATCTAATTGGTAGCTAGGGGCAAATGGGCAAATTCTACTTTACATCAGTTTGATAAATTTCCCCCATAGTGTATAAAATAATGGACGTTGTTTGCACAGATGCCAAATTAATGTTCATGACAATTATTTATGGACATTATTTTGCAAACAATGAACATTATTTTGACACATTTACTTCACTGTCCTTTCACCATCTTTACTACTAAATTCAATGGACCTTTAAAAAAGAGCCTAAACTAGAATAATGTACCAACAGCTGACCCAAAATGTAAAATGATGGATGTCATTTGGTACTCCATGAGGGAAGTCATTTTGAGAAAGAAAAAAATGACAGAAAAAACATCATTTGAACATAGCCTACAGGTAATTAGCTACACCCCCTTACCCATAGGTGATGCCAGCACTGTTAGGAATGAAACTAATATGATCCAGGCAGTTGTTGGCAAATGTCGTCTGTAGTATACAGCTGGCATCTGTCACATAGGAAGTGGGCACAGCCCCTGAACATTCCCCATTTCTACATTCTGCATGTATCAAATATAGGGAAGGGATTAACATACTGTATATCACCATGATAGGATAGGATAAAAATCGCTTGTGTGCACCCTAAAGGACGTTTTGCTTGGCTTTGAATAAGGGACAAGGCTGCCAGTTACCGTACTACATATGAGTGAGTAGTAGAGTAATTTTGCTTTTACAGGCTCTCTCCGAACACCACCCCCATTTATTTTGTTCATCTATTTTTGTGGATTTTTTTAAAAGGGTATTCCAGGATGATAAAAGGGAGTATATGTTGCTGGGGGGGGGGGCTGGTGAAACTGAAAAATAAATTATGCTTGAGTACCCTGGCCCCCCACAGCTCCTGCTCCAGCATCTTCTGGCTCCCTGTTGGTTCCTGCTCATCCCTACTTCCAAGACAAGATGTCTCAGTAGGACCTATACACCCAGACAATCACTAGCTACAACGTTGTCCTGTCTCAGTCAGTTATTGGCTCACTGGGCAGGTCCTGCTGTGATATGTCGTCTTAGAACTAGGAAGGAGCAGAGACCAACAGAGGAGCAGGTATTGCTGGCCTTTAGGCTATGTTCACACAACGTATGAGACCGGCCGTTCTGTGACCCCGGCCGGGTCAGGGAACGGCCGGTCTCTGGCCGGATCATCTGGGTGATCTTTCCGGCCGCAGAGCTCTGATGCGGCGCATCAGAGCGCGCCCGCATCAGAGCTTACCATAGCACACAGTGAAGCAAGCGGCCAGAGCCGCTCGCTTCACTGTGCACTGACAGGTCTTTCTGCGGCCGGAATTCACCGAATTCCGGCCGCAGAAAACTGACATGTCAGTTTTTTGCGGCCCCGTACGGGATCCCGGCCGGAGCGTATACGATGTGTGTACGCTCCGGCCGGGATCCCATAGCTTAATAGGCTGTGTTCCGCTGCAAAAAAACTACGGTCGTTGTTGCCATCGGCAACAATGGCCGTAGTTTTACGTAGTGTGAACATAACCTTAAGCTGCGGAGGACTGAAGTAGAAAAGTTTTATTTATTTTTCATTTTACTATCCCCAGCAACATAGAGAATGTTTTATAGCCTGGAATACCCCTCAAAATCCATAAGTTGCACTTCTCTCTTTACTGATTTCCTGCTTATACTCCTAGAAAATGCAACAATTCTCTTGTCTTGTAGAGTCACTTAAGTAACTACGTTATAATAAAAAAACAATATAGGACAAGTAACAGTGCTGTGTGGGAAACACTTCATAGTATTAAAATGTACCTTATATGGCTTTGTTCACACGATGTAAAAAAAATATTGAAAAGGCGGTTGATTCACATATTTAAACTAACGTCCGTTTTTGCAATGGCAATGCATTGAAGTCAATGGGAAGAAAGACGGACATCTAATGCACACAATGTATTCAATAACGGACGTTTTTACCGCAGACGTCAAAATAATGAACATGATCATTATCTTCGGACGTCTTTTGCAAACAGCGGACGTTTTTTATAAGTTGTTCACACACAGTTTTTCTTTTGTCACCGTTCTTTCTCCGTTTTTACTATTAAATTCAATGGACTTTTCAATTAAGACACACCCAAAGGCCAATTCGTAACCAAACTAGGATAATGTACAAACACCAGTCATTGCACTAAGGGGAGGCCAGACAGCTAAATGACGTCTGTTATTTCAGCCTCAAGATAACGGACGTCATTTTAAACGGAGCTCAAAAGACGTTGTGTGAACATAGCCAATGGGAGTTATTTCTGATTGTAGTGCTGTGTTCTCTGTCATGTTCTCTAACACATGCTATTTGTGTTGTCAGTGCTGATGGAACTTATGAAGTCTCCCTGTTCACCAATGCAGTTGTGCAGAATAATGGAAGCATTGCTTGGCTTCCTCCAGCCATTTACAAGAGTGCATGCAAAATCGAAGTCAAGCATTTCCCCTTTGATCAACAGAACTGCACTTTGAAATTTCGTTCCTGGACCTATGATTATACAGAAATTGATCTTGTACTTAGTACTGACTCTGCCAGTATGGATGATTTCACACCAAGTGGAGAATGGGATATCATTAAACTTCCTGGAAGGAGAACTGTAAATCCTCTAGATCCAACCTACGTTGATGTCACCTATGATTTTATCATCAAGAGAAAGCCTCTCTTCTATACTATCAATCTGATTATACCCTGTATTCTTATTACATCATTAGCAATATTGGTGTTTTACCTGCCATCTGACTGTGGACAAAAGATGACCCTGTGTATCTCTGTTCTTCTAGCACTAACTGTATTTCTGCTTTTAATTTCCAAAATTGTCCCACCAACTTCTCTGGATGTTCCACTTATCGGAAAATACTTGATGTTTACTATGGTACTGGTGACATTTTCTATAGTCACTAGTGTCTGTGTCCTCAATGTCCACCACAGATCTCCTAGCACACACACAATGCCACTATGGGTAAAAAACTGCTTTTTGGAAAAACTTCCAGTCTTCCTCTTCATGAAACGCCCAGAGCACAATGTATCTGGTCAAAAACCACGGGGGCAACTGTGGACAAAACAGACAGACCCATGTAAAAACTCTTCTTGTCTTGTTAAAGGTACAACATCAAGACCATATGATCAAAAAGTAAATGAACAAGTGGAGCATCATAGAAACCAAGATTTTCGATACAGACACTCTAGAAAGTTCTCTCCACAGGTTCAAGAAGCAATGGAGGGTGTGAGCTTTATAGCAGATCACATGAAAAGCGATGATGAAGACCAAAGTGTAAGAGTCATACTAGTATACATGAAATGCATTTTTTATCTGGCAAATTCAATACTGGCCAGTAGTCAGTAAATAGCATTCCATAGTGAAGAATATGACTGCTTTTATCAGATAGTTGGAAAGTGTTAGCATTATATCAGTGGCTGGTGGCCAGAGGGAGCTGACACTCATGAGTATCAAGGACTACTGAGCACGCACACATAGTGGAGAGGACTAGTGTGCTCAGAGTCCTAGTTATTCAGGAGGATATCTCCGAATCAGCTGAACAGAACAAATCGTGATAAATGATAAATGATAAGTGATAAATCGTTCTGTCCAACTTACCTGTCACTAGTTTAGGCTACCCTTAGATAGGACAGCATAAACCTGCTGACAGAGTCTCTTTAAAGTGACTCTGTACACACAATCTGACCCCCCAAACCGCTTGTACCGTCAGATAGCTGCTTTTAATCCAAGATCTGTCCTGGGGTCCGTTCGGCAGGTGATGCAGTTATTGTCCTAAAAATCAACTTTTAAACATGCAGCCCTGTGCCAAACTGGTGTGGCCTAGAGTGACTATGCATTAGGCTGGCACAACCTCTCTGTCCCTCCTCCCCGCCCTCCTCATCATTAGGAATGCTCAGGCATATTTTGTCCGATTCCTCACCTGTGTAAGCATGGCACATGGGCTGGATTGTTAAGGCACATGTGCAGTGTTCACTGCAGAGGAATAGGAAAAATCCTGCCAGTGGCATTCCTAATGATGAAGAGGGTGGAGAGGAGGGACAGAGGGGTGGTGCAAGGCACAGGGCTGCAAATTAAAAAGTTGTTTTTTAGGAAAATAACTGCATCACCTGCCGAACGGACCCCAGGACAGATCTTGGAGTAAAAGCAGCTATCTGAAGGTACAAGCTGTTTGAGGGGGACAGATTGTGGGTACAGAGTCGCTTTAAATAATGAACATTCCCAGTCAGTGAATACATGAAGAGAAGGTGATATATACAAAGCAAATGGTATAACTGTTCATTATACACATTATAAGCTTTATTTGCTATAAGGAGAATTTTTAAGAAAAAGCAGCCAACATAGCGCTGGTATTGACTACCTATATCTTGGGAAGTCATGTAATAACGGGAAAGACAATGTTTCAAAATGAGTAACATAATCTTTATATTAATTTAAATTAACATTAAAAAATACTTTTCAATGCACTTAAAAATACAGCTTCAACGATACATATAACATTGCTTCCAATATATCTTGTAATTTATACGGCCTCTTATACAGGGCACAAGTGCAAAGGTAATGATACAACTGAGTGCGTGTTAAGGTTTACTCCAGAGGCTGACTCTAAATTCAATGTTAGTTTTCTTATTTGTTATTTTAATTGTCTCCCTAAATTTATTTACCTTACTGTATTGATTATAAAGAATAAATCAGCATAAAAGCCTTCTGTTTCTTTAGTGGGACCATAAAAATTGACCAGTGTGAGATCAACTTACTTTATTGCTTGTGTAACCAACACATATTATCCCTGAAAGACCAAAGCTGCAACAGACTGGCTATGCTGTAAAACACTATATTAGCGCTTCATAGAGTTGTTATGAGAGGATGTAAAGAAGGGCTAGCTAATACGAAGAAGGTAGATATGATAGATGATCTCTATAAGCAATCCCTATAAGTAAAGCAAATAATTTAGTAAAGTAATAAATAATAAAATAATGTATTTAATTAAATAAAATAATTTAATAAAGTAATAAATTACTGCAGTAGCTACAAACAAAAAGTTATACCAGGTTACCTTTTGCTTTTATGTGTTCGGAGACCATCATACTATATTTAACAGTATGAATTTTATGTCTGTTCACACTTTCATGTAGGCTATTTTTCATTTGTTGCCACATGATGGGTAAAAAAACAGTACTGCATTTATTCTACCTAAATAAAAATGTCATTTTAAGTGAATAGAACCTATTCAGATATAGTACCAAACAGAATGATGCATGGTATTTATTATGAACCCCTTATAACCGGAATCCATAAGGTCTTTGTGAACAAAGACTTTGTACTGTGTGATGAACAATGTAAAGAAGTACTATTGTTACTTTATGTTACATTTTCTAATATATCAATAGGCAGATTCACTGTAATCAATTTAGAGCACAGATCTGATATTAACCCACATGCATATGAATGTTTCTTTCAGATTATAGAAGATTGGAAGTATGTTGCCATGGTTGTGGACAGGCTCTTTCTATGGATTTTCATCATTGTATGCGTTGTAGGAACTGTTGGACTTTTCATGCAGCCACTTCTACATAACCAGGCACCAACTGGAAGTCATTAGAGGGCTGAATGCTGTGCAATATGAGGCCAAGAATAACAATGCTTCCTATTCTCTATCATTGCTGGAGTCCAAAGGATAAGTGTCATTTTCTTTTCTATAATTATATTAATGGAGATAATAAGCTTTGTCGTATAGCTTACTTTGGAATGTCTGGACTTGCTTTCATTTATATCCAATAAAGATTTCTTTTTTTAGGATGAAAGTGTCATTATTCCAATAATACATTTCTTCCTTCTTCTGTTTGTAAGATTTTCTTTCATACTTGGCATAAATGTCAAGTGCCAAGATTCCTAGTCCTGTTTTTAGTGAAGATTGTACCAAGTGAAGCGCTTCATTATCTCTGCAATCTGCTCATCAGCCTGCTTCCATTTAACTCACTCCATGCCGCTCCTCCCTGGGGGCTGGGAAAAGCTGGATCCAGTCCTGGGAAACTTTGAAAAGTTACCCAGGATTGGATCCAGCTTTTCCCAGCACCCAGGGAGGAGCAGCAGAGAGCGGCAGTGAGTTAAATGGAAGCAGGCTGATGAGCGGATTGCAGATTTAACAAAGTGTTTCACTCTGTTATTACTGTATATTCGCTCATCTCTCTTTTCATTTTTCCTTTTAAATCAGCACAGGTTATGGTAGAAACCTTTATACTGTTCTTGCTCTCAGATTTCCACAACTCCCAACTATAAATTGAAACATAATAGGTTATTTTTTTCTTTAGAAGCAGTAGCACTCATTTTCATTGGCTGTATCTGTTGTTCCAGCTCACACCTATTCACTTGCATGGAGGATGAAGTACAAAACCCAAACACTTTGGGGTTTGTTCTTTGTTCAGATTAATGAACAGAACAATATGAGTGGAACTGAAACCATAGGTCCTGTTATACCACAGCCCTGTGTTGATAGATCACTACTCACATATTGACTCAGGCTGGGTTCACACTACGCATATTTCAGTTAGTATTGTGGTCCTCATATTGCAACCAAAACCAGGAGTGGATTAAAAACACAGAAAGGATCTGTTCACACAATGATGAAATTGAGTGGATGGCCGCCATTTAATGGCAAATATTTGCTGGTATTTTAAAACAACGGCTGTTATATTGAAATAATGGCAGTTATTTACTGTTATATGGCGGCCATCCACTCAATTTCAACATTGTGTGAACAGATCCTTTCTGTGTTTTTAATCCACTCCTGGTTTTGGTTGCAATATGAGGACCACAATACTGACTGAAATATACGTAGTGTGAACCCAGCCTTAAGCAGTATTAGAGTATGATCCCATGGGTTTGATTGCTGGTGCTAGTGGTTCCTTGCTGGTCTCCAGTATCACAGATTGGCCAAGTGGGCAGATACAGGATTATGGCATGTGACCGGGAGTGTTGACAATGTGGCTGCATTGGAACAGGTAAGTATAACTTAATCAATATGTTCCCACCAACCCCTGACTGTACTGGCTTTTTATTATGTTCAGACTACCCCATTAATAGTTTTTTTTAATTAACAAAATGCAAAGTAAATGAACAGAAGAGAAATAAAAATCAAATCAATATTTGGTGTGACAATCCCGTATCTTTTAGGAGAAAGGGGGTACAGGGGGAAAGGAGGGTTTCCCCCACATAGCCTCAGGAGTAAATGGATGGACCACTTGTTAGCTCTGTAGTGCCCTCAACCAAGCCCTGGACCTAGGTGGGATGGTCATCCTTATAAGTAAGGTCCGCTCTGGAACCTAACCCTATGTTCCCTAATAATTCCTGGCTCCTCAGTGAGTAGTTACTTAGTGACTGACTAGGACCTTTCCTTTCTACCTATCTAATAATCTCAATATATACCTATCTACCTCAATATCAAAACCTCAATATACAATATGTACCTCAATATCTACCTATCTAATAAACACAACAAGGACCAGATCTAGAAACTAAGGTGACTATAAACTGTGTGCAGAAAATCATAGCAATGCTTTATGGATGATGATGGCACCCCTCAATTCAATGTAATGGCAGCAACTGTATATGAAAATCACCTCCAACGCACAACAGAAACACCTCAAATAAGGCAGTAATACCTCAATGTGTTTCCCAATATTGCCATCATAGGGTTAATCAGTAGGCTAATATCAAGTGGGACTATAATTTGACCAAGCCCATAGTCCTACTGGTGGATACAAAGATCACTACTAATAATGAAAACATCATTATCAGCAGGTTGCTAATAAGAACTGTACATTAACAAATCAGACTAAAGGCCCTATTACACCAAGCGATTACCGGCCATATTTGGCTGATTATCGGCTGTTACGGCTGATAATTGATTGATGTAATAGCTCTTGTTGAAAGGCAATGATCAGCCGACATGCATGATGTCGGTTAATCCTTGTCTTTTAATATGTTGAAAAAAACTAGAACAATACTGACGGACTCTTGGCCATTGCTCCGTGTAATAGGAGTGGTGGTAGCAGACCGCTGCTATCTCCTATGAGCTCCTATGCGGACCCCTCCCACAGCTCCTTGCGCCCCCCGCTCTTACCCGCTTGCTGTTGGAGCGTGTAATAGTGCCAGCAGCAAGCGGCGAACTAGGAGTAAGTAAGCGCTTACCTGACAGGTCGGCGCTCTCTTGCTCCTACAGATCAGCCCATGTAATAGGGCCTTTACTAACAGGACACCATTCACAATTGCCAAAATATAGGCAATCTCACCACTACCGTGTATGCAAGATTTAATGTAATACACAGTGGATATACAGGTGTATCCTAATTCCAGCGAGTGTACAACATTCAAGCCCTAAATCATGTTAATACTCATCCGTCCAGAGATAGTATCAGGTAGCTGGTAGAGCAGTGTTTTTCAACTCCAGTTCTCAAGACCCACAAACAGGTCATGTTTTGAGGATATGCCATACAAAGAACTCCTGTGATAATACCTGATGCAATTACTATAATTATATCACCTGTCCAATACTAAGGAAATTCTTAAAACATGACCTGTTGGTGGGTCTTGAGGACTGTAGTTGAGAAACACTGTGGTAAAGGGTACCGCAGAATAAGCGTCTAGGATAACAGATGTGTGTTCCAAAGGTGTGCTACCTCTTGAAAGGTGCCACACTTAGCAGCATTGTTTCCACACCCACCTAAAACTTCTGGTATTTGGTGATTTTCTGTTCCCTTTGGATCATGGCTTGCATTTGCTTCACAGATAAATTATATTGCCAAACGTGTGTGAACTATTACTATAGAGTTTTGGTATTTTGCTCCAAACTATTACATATATGGTCCACACTAAACATATACATACAATCAAGGATGCAGACATTCAAACTTAAAGTGTAACTGTCATTTAAAAGTCACTTTGCAGAAATCAATAGCACAAGCGACTTTAAGAAACCCTGTAACAGGTTTTATTAAGCAAAAGAGTTTCCTTTTGTCATTAAAAAGTTGTTTTGTTGCTTCCCCCCTCACTTTAGAAGAAGCAGGTTTTCTGTGACCATTATGGTCTACGGAGGGGGGTGGGTGGTGGGTGGGAAGGGGTTAAGGGGAGTGAGTACAGAGAGGAGAAAAGGCAGCCCTGCACAACAAAACATCCTGCAATCTTACCTCACCAAGTTCCCAGACCAGTGCTGAGCAGTCTGACCTGTGAATCCAGTGTTTTATTTGCCCAAAAAGTCTCCAACCTGCACAGGCTGCTTGTCTGCTGTTCCTACCCACTCACCCCCCTCTCCCCCTCCCCCTCCATAGGTGATAATGAACACAGCAAACCTGTCTTCACCTTGCTTCTCCATAATGTATACGACTGTGCCTGATAATGAGCAGATAAGAAGTGTGGGGGTCTGCAAAACAGCTTTTTGAGTACAAAAGTTTTTTTTGCCTAATAAAACCTATTACAGAGTTTCTTAAAGAGGATGTATCATCAGGTACATCCTCTTTGATCTGACCCAGGGATAGATCGATGCCGTCACGGGGAAGCCAGTGCCGTGGTCCATTTTTTGAACCGCGGACCGGTTCCTGTCTACGGCGCCACTCTATTCACGGGTCCCAGGCCAGAGCTAAAGCACAGTAGGCGGGCTGGCCCGCCCCCAGTGGGAGGAATCCCCTGCCCCTGTATGACGCGGCTCTATTGATACCTATGAAGCTGCGTCATAGAGGGGTAGGAATTCCCTTTCACTGGGGGTGGGCCTCCTGTGCTTCAGCCTCGGCCCGGGACCCGTGGATATAACGGCGCCGTACACGGGAACCAGGCCACGGTTCAAAAAACGTACCGCGGCACGGCTTCCCCATGACGGCATCAATCTATCTCTGCGTCAGATTGAAGAGGATGTACCGGATGGTACATCCCCTTTAAAATCGCTTGTATTAACTACTAATAACACATCCTAGATCTGAATGAATGAAATATTCCTATATTGAATACTTTGTTCTGTACAAAGATAAATGTACTGACAACAAAATCACACAAAATCATCAATGGAAATCAAATTTATTAACCAATAGAGGCCTGGATTTGGAGTCACACACAAAATTAAAGTGGGAAAACAGACTACAGGCTGACCCAACTGATGTAATGTCCTTAAAACAAGTCAGAATGAGGTTCAGTGTTGTGTGTGGCCTCCACGTTCCTGTATGACCTCCCTACAACACCTGGCCATGCTCCTGATGAGGTGGCTGATGGTCTTCTGAGGAACCTCCTTCCAGATTTGGACTAAAGCATCTACCAACTCCTGGACAGTCTGTGATGGAACGTGACGTTGGTGGATGGAGCGAGACATGATGTCCCAGATGTGCTCAATTAGATTCAGGTCTGGGGAACGGGCGGGCCAATGCATAGCTTTAATGCCTTCATCTTGCAGGAACTAATAATGATGCTCTTTGGGGGTAGTTTACTGTATTACTTGGCCTCTACCATTACGGGGGGCACTCTGGAGGGTTACTGCATTTGATTAAGGGAGGTGACCTATAAAGCGATGAGGGATAAGGTTCATCATTTTCCAACCATCTCATCCTTTATGAGTCATCATGTTACTGATCCTTGCCATGAGGCATGATCAACTATAAGGCACAGAGTAGGGGAAATGCTAGTCAAACAGCATACAGTATATTCACTTCTGGTACACGTGTGTATGTGGTATATACACTGCTGGCATATATGTATATGTGTGATACAGTGACTCGGACAGCAGAAAAGCTAGAATCAGCCCTGGTGATGGGTAACTATTTACAAAAGGAGAATTTACAGTTCCTCATACTTACAGATTTACCAATGTATACTGAAAGTTTGGTACCCCGATACAGATTTTAAAAAGAATGATTAGGAGTTAAGTAGCTTTTGTCTCTTTTTGGTGATGTATCATGTGCCTATTGCCGTATAAAATAAGAACTCATAAGGATGCAATTGTGGCGGAGTTTTAAGATTGTAAAAACAACTTTAACCGCAAGAATATGATCTTGACACACATTATACCATTGTTTATCTAGAAGTCCATTATGACCCGCAGCACTAACAACATAATAACTCAATAAGAAAAGAAATGTAAGAAACTGCTACCGGAATACTGCAGCTACAAACAGACAAAGGCTATTTTACCATGGCTAAATAGCATTGATGATAATGAAAACTTGTGTCTTATTTCATTAATGGAAGTAGTTTAGAAAAACCATGATTATCTAGTGCTGGAAATGGAGCCAAAGTTTAATTGTGCATTGATCTGAGGCCTGGATGAACATATAATCAGGGTCTGCAAGAAAGAAGAAACTTTAGAGTTTCATGTGCATAAGTGGCATGCATATAGTTATATAAAAAACAATAATGGTAAATGTGCTAGGGATTAGACTTCTTGCCTTATAAACTGACTGTTGCCAAATTAAAAAGAGAACATGTAAAACCCCTATTACATGGGGCAACATAGAGGAGCAAACGAGCTCTGTCAGCACTCGCTTGCTCAGGGGCGCAGGGAGCTGCGGGGGGCTGCCTGGGTGATCCCTCAATTGACCGGGCAGCCCATAGAGGATAGCGGCGGTCTGCTGCCACCGCTCCTATTCCACGGAGCGACAGCAGCAGATCGCTCCTATCATAGTTCATGTCGGCTGATCGTTGCCTTCTATTACACAGGATGATTATCGGCCAATACGGCCGATATCGGACCAATACAGACGATAATCATTCTGTGTAATAGGGCCTTTACTAGTTACATGATTCCCAAACCATTGGCAACATAAAAGCTTCCTTATCACACTGATCTATGATTCACCGTGAATAGCTGTGCTGACCATAAAAGTACCCCTAGCTGGTTATGGGGCTCTGAGTCATCAGGGTGGTCCCAAGCCCTGATTTATAGATTTCTTCCTGTTTACATATATTGTAGTATATGTCAACCAGGGCCTGGGATCACACTGATTATACAGAGCCCTGTTCCTAGCCAAAACTATGTCTATTAATACTCTGAAATAGCACGGCTGTCCAGACTGATTCATAGACCACCTTGATAAGAGGGCCGCTCAGTATTTTATGTTGCCCATGTTTCAGGCAGCATCAGTCTGGAACCACATCATGCTGTTTTCTTGGCATTTTTTGGTGTATTTTTTTTTTTTTTTGCACCAAACACAGAAGTGGCTATAAAAGAAAGGAGGAGGGTTTGGTTTTCCTTTATACTGTATCTTACTCTTTTAACCACTGCTGATATTGACTATATTAAAACATACATGTAAATTTTGTCTTTGCTCATTCTGGACCTGGATCTATAAAAATACTATAAAAAGGTGTTTCTTCAATTATCTAGAAACCCACTCCTAAAAAGCAAATTGTATTATATGAATTAAAAGAAGCCAATAAAGAAAGTGAATTAAAATTCCCCTGTGTGTTATTTTCCAATCCTAGCTAGACCTTAATCCATGCTACTACACTATCCTTAAAGCGACTCTGTACCTACAATCTGACCCCCCCAAACCACTTGTACCTTCAGATAGCTGCTTTTAATTCAAGATGTGTCCTGGGGTCCGTTTGGCAGGTGAGGCAGTTATTGTGCTAAAAATTTACTTTTAGGCTGGGTTCACACTACGTATATTTTAGTCAGTATTGTGGTCCTCATATTGCAACCAAAACCAGGAGTGGATTAAAAACACAGAAAGGATCTGTTCACACAATGTTGAAATTGAGTGGATGGCCACCATTTAATGGCAAATATTTGCTGTTATTTTAAAACAACGGCTGTTATATTGAAATAATGGCAGTTATTTACTGTTATGTGGCGGCATCCACTCAATTTCAACATTGTGTGAACAGATCCTTTCTGTGTTTTTAATCCACTCCTGGTTTTGGTTGCAATATGAGGACCACAATTCTGACTGAAATATACGTAGTGTGAACCCAGCCTAAACTGGCAGCCCCGTGCCCTACGGGAGTGGCCTGGATTGTGTATGCATTAGGCTGCCACACCCTCTCTGTCCCTCCTTCCCGCCCTCTTCATCATTAGGAATGCTCCAGGCAGATTGCCTCCTATTCCCCACCTGTGTCAGCACGGCACATGGGCTGGATCGTTAAGGACCTGTGCAATGTTCAGCATGGAGAAAATGTTTGGGGAGGAGGAGAGACAGATGTTTGGGGAGGGTGGGGAGGAGGGACGGAGTGGTGGTGCAAAGTTAGGGCACAGATACTCCCGTAGGGCACAGGGCTGTAAGTTTAAAAGTTGTTTTTTGGACAATAACTGCATCACCTGCTGAACGGGCCCCAGGACAGATCTTGGATTAAAAGCAGCTATCCAAAGGTACAAGTGGTTTGGGGGGATCAGATTGTGGGTGCAGAGTCACTTTAAGTCTGCAGCACCCAGGGATGTATTTTAATATACTCTGTGTTATTATATGATGATGATGATGATGATGATGATGATGTTGATGATGATAATAATAATAATATATTTAATTATTTAAAGCAACACTGTCACCCCCTTTTTGCGTTATGACTTCTCTACACAGGTGTAAAGGGTAAATTTTGCAGTTTTCATACCTTATTTTATATTATACATCATGGTGCTTGTTCCAGTTAAAAGAAGTGATCTTTTGTTATCAGCGGATTGTGCCACCTGGGCGGAAATCTTGACCAAAACGCCACTTAGCCACGCCCACAATGGCACTGTAAACCCTGCCCCCTCTGTGATGGCATAGTCGTCTAGGCCCCACCCCCTCGATGGCCATTGGAACAGGCTGGCCTAAAGGTCTAGGCCCCACTCCTCTCGGTTGGCCCATACCAATGGCCGCCGAGGAGGCGGGGCCAATACGCTGATGATGCCACAGGGGGGGCGGGCTTACTGTGGCAATGTGGGCGGGACTAAGTGGTGCTCTGCCGTGAATCCGCAGATGATAAAAAATCACTGTTTACTAGAACAAGCACCATGATGTATGATATTAAATAAGGTATCAAAACTGTTAAATTTACCCTTTACAACTATGTGCAGAAGTCAAAATGCAAAAAGGGTGTCATTTTATGCACTGTGCCCCCTTAATGAGATATTATGCTCTGTACTCCCTTAACGAGATATAACACACTGTGCTCCCACTAAAGCGGAAATCTGGCATCGGACATGTTTTTCAAAATAGCTAGGGAGGAGGTGGCTAGCCCCGACTTGCCGAACAGGGCTGACACGCCACGAGTGGGAAACGGCTGGAGGACCAGGAACCAGAGCAGAGGACAGCCGACCCCTGCACTGGAGCCAGCGATATAGGTGCATGTTCAGCCACCTACCACCAACTCTTTAACCCCTTCAAGACAGAGCCCTTTGATGCACAAAAGTCCGGGTCAAATTAATGCAATGTTCCTCCAAACTAATGCAATGTTTTAAGAGCCATAGCGCTTTTATTTTTCCACCTACAGGGCTGGTTCGGGTGTCATATTTTGCGCCATTATCTCTAGTTTTTATTAATATCATATTGGTGTAACAGAAAAATTTAGATTGCTTTTTATTAATTTTTTTGTGATATATAATTTAACAAAATCAGCAATCCTGATGCAGTTTTTTTTTTCCGTTTACGCTTTTCGTGCGGGAACAATAATGTTATATTTTAATAGATTGGACAATTCCGCATGGTACAATATGTATTATGTTTATTTATTTATATTTTTATAATGGGTAAGGGGGTCTTTTAAACTTTTATTGGGAGGGGGGGTTTATAAGGGTTTTTTTAATACTTGTATAAAACTTTTTTTAGTACACTTTTTTTTTTTTTACACTTTTATCACTGTAAAAGATGCAATTATTAGATTGCATAAACTGATCTATGCTATGCCATAGCATAGCATAGCATAGATCAGTGTTATCGGCGATCTATGTAAAGAGCCTGCCTGAGAGCAGACTCTATACATGTAACGACGAACCAACAGGACTGAGGTAAGGAGCCTACCCCCACCTGTCACCACATGCGATCGGGACCCCCATAGCACGGTTGCGGGTCCCGATCACTCAGTGACAGATACTTAATCTGTCACTGAGCACTTTAAACGCTGTGATCACTGTAGATCACGGCGTTTAAGGGGTTAATGAGAGTCAGCTGCAGGATCGTACCTATCATGCCGCCTCCATCCCTCACTGGAAGTGCCGAGTGGTGGTACAGGGGAGCCGGAGGAAGGGGATCATGCTGGAGGAGCTGGAGGCTCCTCACACCACCATCTTCTAGCACATAGATGTCACAGCTTCTCCATACACACAGCACCCCTGTGAGAATAAAGCTGCTGAAAGAGGTGCTGTGTATTGGGGGAGTCTGCTGCCCCCCCCCCCCCCCCCCCTTCAGCCTGCCCCTGGAGCAGATTATTGCCCTGGCTGTCCCCCTCCCTATGCCACACCACAGACTGCACATGCACATGTTTGGGATTTCAAAAAATCTAACCATACTTCCCACACCAGAACAACATACTAAGGCTATGTTCACACAACGTGAGAGACTGGTCATTCCGTGACATCAGCCAGTGAGTAGCTAGCTCTTGGAGGTCTACTGGGGTTGAGGGAAAAAAGTCAGCTCAATATAGGTAACCTTGAATCAATATGAATTGAATCAGAATAGCATGAAATGTGTTTTGTTTTAAGGGCTCTATGTAAATGGTCACATTTAGGAGCATATATAATATGTAATGTACTTTAATGAGTACTCCACGATACAGATAAAGGTCAGCAAAGCACATGAATAATTTATACAACAAAGAGCCCATGCTATGTATCTATTCACATCTATACATCTATATAATGCTGTAACCTGTCTTTCTGAGTTCTCTCCATTTTCTGTAAATATATTTCCATGTCATGGTTTTATATTGTACACAGTAAAACAAATAAAAGGTCTACTTTCAGAATTTTTTAGAATTTTGTATATTGGCAAAGCTTTTCTACCCCATTACTCTGGTATCTTTTTTCTGTACCCTACTTCCTTCTAATTTACCAAAGTAAGTGAGACGTTTTTGACAGATAAAAGGGAGTGAGATTGCAGAGTTTAAAGGGAACCTGACAGGCTCCCGACCCCCCGCTACAGCCCCCTATACTCACCTGATCCCGCCGGGTCCCGCTTCTGGATCCGGTCGGGTCACGGAGATCTCAGCTGCTGCAGCCCGGCGCGCGCGCTGAGAGATGAGTCCAACGCTCATAGAGAATGACGGAGAGTCCAGCGCTCCGTCATTCTCTATGAGCGTTGGACTCATCTCTTAGCGCGCGCGCCGGGCTGCAGCGGCTAAGATCTCTGTGACCGGACCGGATCCAGAAGCGGGACCCGGCGGGATCAGGTGAGTATAGGGGGCTGTAGCGGGGGGTCGGGAGCCTGTCACCCCGGCACGGGGGGTGACAGGTTCCCTTTAACTATGGGGAACCCGTCCCCCATACTATGTTGCCCCCGCTGAGGGAATCATAATATAGTGACAGATATGCTGTTTCCAGCAGTCTGTTGCTTATCCCTGTGTGCAAAACAGTAAAGCTGCCCTTACTTTGTATAACTGAGAGATGAGTCCCCTGTATGCAATAGAATAATTGACAGGCTTCTAACAGTCACTGTACTTATTATTTACTTGTACTAATTTTTCATTAGTATTTATTTTAGTATCCATGTTTGTTTCTTCTTTCAGAATTTAGATGATCGCTGATGGAAACAAACCATAGTTTAGGTACACACTGTTGTTAGAAATGTAACCTTACAGGCACTGGTCACACTGCTGTAATGGTTTCCATTACAACAGAATTCATGACAGCAGTGCTGGACCCATCAAATGACAGACACCAACTGTGCCTGACAGACCCCACTGAATTATAATGGGGTCCGTTGGGTACTAGAATGGTGTCCTACATATTTTGTAACTGTGATTTGATCTCCCATAATGCACTGTTCTCTAGAGGCAAGAACCCTGAATTATAAAGTTGATCAACTTAGTGAAGTGGTTATTATATAAATAGTCTGTGTTATCTCACAGCTTAAAGGGCTATTCCCTGATCGCAATTACAGCTGTCTGTCCTCCTTTGGCCTCTTTGTGGTGCCAATTTGTACATTTCTCCTTGGTGTAATTCCAGGAGTTACACTAACAGCATAGTGCACTGGGTTAGGTCTATTCAGGGGACAGGGAGCTCTATGTCAGAAAACAAAGTGTCAGGACAGGGAGGTACAGACACGACAAGACAGTGAGTCCTAGGTCTGAACCCACCCACTGTCCCTGCCTACTTGCCTTAGTCGACCCTAGGCGGCCGTGGACAACCACGTTGACGTTCCCTGCGCTAAATCATTGCACACGGAACAAGACGGACAAACAACACAAAAGAGTAGTCAAACAGGCCGGGTCAAAATCCAAACAGGCAGCGCAGTACAAAATCAGCAAGCATACGGATATTCAGATTGTCAGGCAGGAGGTCAGGTAACAAGTAGAGCAAAACAGAGGAATTAGGAGCGGGGATCGCAGGAGTAGACAGGGGAAGCTGGGACCAGGAAGTTAACCTAATAGCCAGCGCTGGAACTCTGCCTCAGCTTAGTTTTATGCAGACCAAGAGCCCGGTCCGGATCCCCATTGGACCAGCGCTCTGATCTTCCAGGTAGCAGACAGGCAGAGGAACCCATCAACCACACAGACAACACAGGTGCATTATCAAGTTCAGCAGCTTCTCAGCTTAACTCCTGCATTGCCGGTAGCTGAGAAGCAGTCGGGTGTGGCACACAAAAACAAACACCAGGCCCAGTTCACACCAGGTACTACACATTCTTGACACAAAGACTACAAAAAAGTTTATTAAAAAGGAACCCATTAAGAGCTGTGAATCTAAAAATGACATGATAATAAAAGGCTGAGTTTTTAAAGGTTTCCTCAAAGCTACAGCTTTAAGATTTTAAGAAGGTGAAGATGTATCAATACAATGTTGCACTATATTCTACATTTATTCATGTTGTTCACTCATATAATTCACCATAAATATTGTGAGGCTGCATTTTGTTTTCCCAGTGCTGATATTATTGTAAATCTTTAAATAAAGATATCTCTCTATTTACATTCTATAAAGTCCCAAGAGAGTACTGCAGTCATCTGAATTGTGTGTTTGTCACAGTAACATCTGGAGCTGGAGATAAAATACTTAGGAGCATTATCAGGGAGAGCTGAGTTTGTGACTTAAAACACCCATGGGATACATTTTTTGGTACTTTAAGACTGACAGTTTAAAAACAAAAACAAATTGTACTGTAACAACCAAAGCATGACATTAACCACTAGAGTGTGACCTAAGTAGCTCTTATCTATTTTCCATGACATTTCCAAGTACTATTGTTATATTGTCCAAAGGCCAAAATATGCATCTGCTTAGAGCAAACTATCTGATTATTTAAAGTGACTCAGTACCCACAATCTGCCCCCCCCCCCCTAAACTGCTTGTACTTTCGGATAGCTGTTTTTAATCCGTTCGGCAGGTTATGCAGTGATTGTCCTAAAAGACTTTTAAACTTGCAGCCCTGTGTCAAATTGGTGTGGCCTAGAGTGTCCCTTCTCCATGCCCTCTCCATCATTAGGAATACCCCAGGCAGGATTTCCCCTATTCATCTGAAAACTTCACATGTGCTGGATCGTTAAAGGGGTTATCCAGCGCTACAAAACATGGCCACTTTTCCTCTACTGTTGTCTCCAGTTTGGGTGGGGTTTTGAAACTCAGTTCCATTGAGGTAAATGGAGCTTAATTGCAAACTGCACCTGAACTGGAGACAACAGTAGGGGGAAAATTGACCATGTTTTTGTAGCGCTGGATAACCCTTTTAAGGCTCATGCTTATGGCATGGGTACTCTATGAAGTTGCCCGAGACTTACCTGCTATGATGTTGCCCGAGACTTAACTGAATAAAGCTTGAAGTTATGTTGAGTGCCGTTTTCTGTCTATTTCTAAAAATGTACTATGCTCACAGTCTGCAGCATATCTGACCTATCTGAAAATACTCCAAGTGGGGGACCATATCAGTTGTGTGCTGTGTGTAGAGAATAAAGTGAAAAGCCAGCTCACTGCTTGCTCCAAGTTACGTTTGGATGAACACTCAAACTGAGTGTAAGCCATAATGGAAAAAATGACCAAATCCAGAGTTTCAGTGAAGATAATGATTCTGTTTATGTCGTACAATATACTGCCCTGTGCACGGATACAGCAAAAAGTCACAAAATATTGCACAAGCAAAGCATTTATTCAATATTTAATGGGCTTTTTGCCAGGGATGTGCAGCATGTCATAAAGAGGAGCAGAATTTTAAACAATTGAGCTTATGTGGATTTCAGTGAGAGTGCATGGGCAGCTCAGATGTGCCAGGATGGAGAAGGATAATGCAGAACAGGTCCTCCAGAGATACCATTTGTAGCCGGTCTTAACTATGACGATATTGAACTACAATAACATTGTCTAGTCACTAACAAATGTATCGAGGCACAAATGTAATCTTTTTAGTATTAATCTGGGTTTGTAAATGGCACATGTACAGCCAGCGTGTTTATAAAGCCACTGAAGATGGCTACTAAAAAATGGGACTGTGTTGCTGTTTTCTATGTATAATAATGTACTGTTACAAGATAATACTTACTGTATGTATACTGCTGCATATCCCCCTGTAGTTAGTCCTCATATAATGTATATTTCCTTTCCCTTTCTGTAGTTAGACCCCCACACTGTATACCTTCATGTAGTTAGTCTGCCATAATTCATATTTCCTCTACCCTTTGTAGTTAGACCCCCATACTGTATACCTTCATGTAGTTAGTCTGCCATAATTCATATTTCCTCTACCCTTTGTAATTAGACCCCCATACTGTATACCTTCATGTAGTTAGTCTGCCATAATTCATATTTCCTCTACCCTTTGTAGTTAGACCCCCATACTGTATACCTCCATGGATATGAGCTGTGCCTGTCACACTCCAGATAACATGGACTTGGACTGTGACACAGCAGAGAATGGCACAGATCCTTGAGGTCCTCCGAGGGGCCAGTCTGATGGTGGACATTGCAACTTTAGCAATGCTCTAACAATATTATCAATTAATGTAATTGTTACTGACATATGATTAACTTCCTAGCATTTATCCCGCTTTGAGGACACTTTTGTGGGTATCTACACGTAATAATTCATTTAACCTCTCTATGGAATTGTTTTAGGAACTTTTGCATCTAAGATTGATACAAATAAAATGGCTTATCTGCTTATACATAATAAAACAGCATGCCTTTACATAGTGTAAACCATTCTAATAGTACTAATACATCTTATTAATGTACATAATAGCTTCCTGCCAAAAGTATGCCAACACATAGGTGTCAACCATTCTGAAAGTGCTAATACGTATATCACTTAGTTCTTTACATTAGATCCATCTTATTAATGTACATAATAGCTTCCTGCCAAAAGTCCGTTCTTCAGTGTAAATACTAGCCACATAATTGATCCAAATATCCGAAACCTCTGATAAATACATATTTCACACTTGCCGCAATCCTGATGACTTTGCACTTTTGTTTGTAGAAGACAAAATATTAGATTAAGTCTTCAGGGCAGAAAAGTAATCATGCTTCCTATGGTTTAGAGCCTTGGGACCTGTGGTTTAGGATCCATTATTATTCTATTGTATTGCATTTAATTCAGAGGCTTTAGCTTGTAGTAATGTAATAGTGATCTTCACTATGGCTACAGATACATATAGTAAATGGTATATAGAGCCAGAAGCTATTTATATTTCAATAATTCAGTTTTAGGGCACAAACCCACTTGACGTATTTGCTGCGTGAATCAGTCTTAAAAATAAGCAGGCAAAATGCAGGTTTATACAATTGTTCTGTGTTAAAATACGCAATTGCGTATTTTTGAAGCATGAAGCTACATGCGTTTTTCACACAGCTTGTTAACAACTGATGCTTTGCTAACAACAAGCTTCATGCTTCAAAAATACGCAATTGCGTATTTTAACGCAGAACAATCGTATAAAGCCAACCTGCGTTTTCCCTGCTTATTTTTAAGACTGATTCACGCAGCAAACACGTCAAGTGGGTTTGTACCCTTATAGTCTAAGGGGAAGATTTATCAAGCAGTCCTGGGGCCGTATTAGGTCGGCGGTCGCTTGCTCCTCATTCTTCTCTCCCTGTCGGTGCTATTACAAACACCAACATCGAGCACGGAGGAGTGGGTGGGGGGGGGGAGCAGTGGGAGGGGCTGCCCGGAAGATCTTTAGATCATATGAGTGGCCCATAGGAGACAGCAGCAATCTGCTACTGGCCCTCCTATTACACATAGTGAGGGCCCGAAAACCGTTGCTATCTTTATCAGGCTTTTAGGTAATGCTTTGACGATTAACGATTAGCTGATATCGTGCATGTCGGCTGATCGCTGATTTAAAACACGACCTATTACACAAAACAATTATCGGCCGGCAATTGGCCAGGCACAGCCAATAATTGCTTTGTGTAATAGTATTCTTATAGTAACATTCTCTTTGTTCCCCACAGCTCAGCTTAAAGGGGTTCTCTATTTTGGAAAATCCCTACTTCTTATAACAGTCTTTTGACAGTAAGCCGAAACGATTCCCTGCTGAGACCTCCAGTAATCGGCTGTATTAAGTAGGAAAATCAGACAGTAAACGGAGCTGAAAAAAACGTGTGAACATATCAGACATTTTAAACGGAGCTGAAAAAAACGTGCGAACATATCACACGTTTTTTTCAGCTCCGTTTAAAATGACGTCCGTTATTTTGAGTCTAAAATAACGGACGTTTTTCAAAGCCTGGCATCCCCATTATCTTAGTTTGGGGTTACTAATTGGCCTTTGGTTTTGGCTTAATTGAAAAATCCATTGAATTTAATAGTAAAAACGGAGAAAGAACGGTGACAAAAGAAGAACTGTGTGTGAACAACTAATAAAAAACATCCGCTATTTGCAAAAAAAAGTCCGAAAATAATGTTCATGTTCATTATTTTGACGTCAGGTGATGGTGAGCTCTGCACTCCACACAGATGCTTGAAGCAGGCCACCTTCTCTGGGTCCTGCAGGGAGTCCATGGGGTGTGGCAGCCGGGTGTAAGCCAATGCCTTGGCACCCCACATCCCAGTCACAGATTCCCTTTAAAAAGTTTTCAACCATTTACAAAAATGTCTTGCACACAGGGATTTGCATAAATAAATAAAAAAATCTTTACTCACCCTGCATCTTTCCACCATTACAGTGCTACCACCATCGCTCCAGTGTCCCCCCAAAACAAGTGGCTTCATAATGCCCCATAAGTTAAGCATGTGAGACTGCAGCCAATCACTGGCCTCAGCGGTTACTTCCAGTACTAAAGAAGGAGACCTACTGGTACCAGGGACTGGCTGCATGTGATTCCTCTATTAAATATTAGTATATAAATAGATAGCACATATGGATAATAGAATGGTTGTAATGTAAAATAATTTTGAGACTGTTTCCAGCCAGGGAGTAAGAAAATGAGGTAAAAATGTAAAAAATTACGAATTAAATAATTACGACCCCCTCAGCTTGCCTTCCCTTTAGTGCTACCACTGTCCTGTGCCCCTCCACCAGAATTGTTGAATTGATGACCATATATTTAGCATATCATGCTGCCGCCAATCACTGGCCTCATTTATCATGTAGAAATTTGGCTTAGGGCCCATAAAGCTCTTGTTAGGCCCTTGTGAAGATGATGAAGACACACGAATAGGTCAGCCTAGGGCTACACACAAATTCCTGTTAGCTACAAGAATAACTATACATATATATATATGTATATATATGTATTTTAAGAACAAGTATTTTTTTAACCCATGCATGTTTATTTTATCGTAATTTTTTCGCATGACTTTACATGTCTGTAAGACTCGTTGCCCTTTGAGAAACAATTCGGCATACAAAAGATGAGTAGATAGATATACTGTATGTTGTATTGATAAATCAGATAAGCCACTGATAGCTGTTCCATATTAGTTCTTAGAATCGTACCTTCTTCATTGTTATATTTATTTCCCAGTTGCCTGCACTTGTGCAGCTGTTCAGGCTGGGGGAGGAGAACATCATTATGAGCAGAGCTGTTTTATTGTCAGTAGGTCTCTGATATTGTAGTGCAGACCCTTCTCACACACGATCTACCAGTGTCTGACACCAGAAAAAAAACTCCTATATAACCAAAATCATGAAATGGTTGTGCACCTACATTACCCTCTTGGCTTTAAGTAACGGTGAGTAAACACTATAATATTTTCTTATATTTTTGCATTTCTGTATATTGACACATTATCAGCTTATGGAGAAAAGGGGTAATTGTACATTGAATATTGAGTAGATTGTGATATCACTTGCTGCTTGTAATATTTCTGTATTATTATGTGCATGATGAAAAGTTTCAGTACAGTGTGTTCTTGGGTGTGTCTGCTAGATTACTGTAAACCTATGTCTGCTCATGTTCATGTCCTGGAAAGCAGAGCCCAAGTTTTCTATACCATGTGTGTCATATGTATGTAAAATAAATCCTGCAGCTGTTAACATAGCATATTTATGGAACGAGTTGATATATAGATGTTTGCCTGCCTTTAGAGTGCCAATGTTTTGGATCTGTATATAGATTATTTCATATTTTATATGGACAAAACCACCTGTAACTGATGCTGTGTTATCAATGATTGAATAACTAGCTGTCCTCTGTATGATACAATACCATTTTATATGGAAATACTTGAACCTTTCAAAATAACATTTTTTTAAAAGAAAAAAAGTTTGTAAATGAATAAAAAAATGAAAGCTGTTCCTAGATACTAACCTTTTAACAGGATCTGCTGAAGGGTCTGGGGGTTTTCTTATAGCACCTCTGCCTCTATGATTGGCCAATACAAACCTGCATATTAAAAAGGACAGCTGATGTCTATATCATATATATGTGTGGATTAAACACTTCCATTTTTTTTTTTTTAGAAACAAGTTAGCTACAAAGGTCAATCGTTTTGAAATTGTGCTCAATTTTGCACCATAAATAATTGTGAAAATTCTCAAATTATAAACTTGTACATAATGATTATGTTCACAGAATGGTCAATATTGTGGATGAAACTGCTTGAACCAATCACACAATGTGACAGCTGTTCTTTACACCACTCTCCTTTCATCTAATGTGCGTAAGAACTATGTAGAAGAATAATGTTGAACACTTAGGGGAACATTTAGAAAAAAACATAAAACTTTACAACTGGAATAAAAATCACACACACACACTTGTGCACTTTATATATATATATATATATATATATATATATATATATATATATATATATATATAGCATTTCATACCCACCAGTGGTATGTTGGCCAACAGTTCTCTGTTTGGGGTGTGGTATAGTTGGTCAGAAGTGTGTGCCATCCTTATAAAGAATGTGATACTGTTATAAAATTCTCAATGCCTAATGAATATCCAAGGAGGATCAGCACAGCAGAAGCCCCTTTCAATACCAATAATAAACCTAGAAAGCACGTTCTTTGGACAACAATAGCTTTTCAGTATTAATTCTAGCTCTAATTCCTTAAAATTATAAAATAAAAATATTTCCTTGTATTATTAAAAGAATATAAATGTATTTAAATTCTTTATAGTCTACGATTATAAATATGTGAATGAAACTTTGTTTCATGCAAGTTTTTGTGGTGGAAAAGGTCAATTAGATAATGCCCTCAGGTAAAAAACCTTCTGATGCATTGTACAATTATTCTGTACCCTTGCCAAACTCTTCTTGGCAAAGTAACAGCATTGCCTTCCTACTAATGCAAAAATGTAAATTGTAAACTGCACAACCATATTGATGTAAATATTTGACCAAGGTGCCAGGCAAATGAATAAAGTTCAAAAACTGAAAAAGAAACATTCCCAGAGATTTTCACTGGCTTCTGTGGGTGTTATTGTGTTCTCAGGCTTAGTCACATGATCCCTCTGCCTGTGTTTTCTTTACTGTCTGTGATGTCACGTTCCCTTTCTGTTTCCTGATCCTGCCAGTGAGGAAACAGTAAGTCATCAGGTGGGTGGGGTTATGCATCCACATACATTTAGCCCCACCCCTGTAGGAGGAGCTAACTACTGAGCCCAGCAGAAACTGCAGCAGTAAGGGCAGCATGGCAATGAGAAGACCAGGGGCTGATAATTATGTTGTGAGCGGCATAGAGGTTAGCCATGTTGTGGGGGGCACAGAGGTTAGCCATGTTGTGGGTGGACAGAGTTTAGCCATGTTGGGGGTGGACAGAGGTTAGCCATGTTGTGGGTGGACAGAGGTTAGCCATGTTGTGGGTGGACAGAGGTTAGCCATGTTGTGGGTGGACAGAGGTTAGCCATGTTGTGGGTGGACAGAGGTTAGCCATGTTGTGGGTGGACAGAGGTTAGCCATGTTGTGGGGGGCACAGAAGTTAGCCATTTTGTGGGGGGCACAGAGGTTAGCCTTGTTGCTTTGTAGTGTTGTAGTCCTGTGGTCAAATGCCACCAAGGTTAACAGCAGCATGTATGTCCCCCAATGTTTGCATGGATTTTATCTCACACTCCAAAGCATTGTGAGCCCCAATAGGGACAGGGACCAATATGTGCGACTACAATCTGTAAACAGCGCTGGGAACAATGTGTAAAGATGTGTTAAGGCAGTGTTTCTGTTGTGGTGTAATATAGAGAGGAGAGGGGCAACTTCACCTCATGTCAGTCACCATTCTATCTATTTATTGCTGAAGGAAACCACACCTTTACAGCCTGGAAGGAAGCACTATCATTGAGTGGTCTAAGCACAAACAAGTCTGCTTCTGCAATTACATTTTCTATTACTGCAGACTATACCAATGCATTCAGGTATTAATGATCTTTTGGTACATTTTTACAATAATTCTGAAACAAATGCCTAGTGACCCAAAGTTATCTTTATGGTTGAGTCTTTAATTTTGTATTGTAATCTATTTTACAGAAATGATCTATATAAAATACATCAAATATAATGTTTTCCTAATAATTATTTCCAATGTCTCACTTCTAGAGTGCATCTGCTTCAACGCAGAACACAAACTGTATAAAACATTATTTGACAACTATAATCCTTATATAAGGCCAGTGAAAAATGTGTCTGATCCTGTAACTGTACAATTCGAGGTATCAATGTCACAGCTTGTTAAAGTGGTAAGTCCTCTGAGGTTACTGACTGTTATCTATGCACATAGTTGTTGAATTATTATTTCAACCATTCTCTTTTTTTTTATATATCTTGCATGCATATTACTAATATTATGAAGCAATCACATGGTTAATATATGAGAACGTGTTGCTAAATTAAGTGCCCAATTTGTATAAATTTATTAAAGGGCGAGCAAAAGACGGCTAAAGCCTTCTGCTCGCCGACACCAAATTTTTTTTATCCCACTCTTGGAGATGGAGGGAGGGGGCAGGACCAAGATACAATGTCTAATAGCTCCACAGGACCTCCGCAATATCAGAGATACTGTGCAGCTATTTGATGATTTGATGATCACCACTTACTTACTTGAGACTTGGGATCAAAGAAAGTGAGCACTGGCGAGCAGAAGGCTTCAGAGATTCCTAATAAATTCCATAATAAGGGGTTAGTACAACATTAGAAAAACGTCAGATTTTTAGCAAAAACTAGTGTGTGTGGTACTGCAGCCTAACCACATTCATTTTAATGGAGCTGAGCTGCAATAACATATACAGCACAGAACATTTGCAGCTAGGTTTTCCTAATCCTTAAAGGGGTTGGCCACTTTATACTAAAATTGCTCAGTGTACAGTATTAGTAAGTGTACTCACTGCACGTACTGACAATAGGTCCCTGTGTACCTCATAGAGCTAATATCAGACTCCCCTCCTCCAGGCTGAGCTGCCCTGCTCTGTGGTGAGGCTGTCCATAAGATGGCCAATATGGAGGAGCATGTGACCATGCCCCGCCCCCCAGTGTCCACCACTGAGCCTGTATATGTCTATGGAGGACACTGGGGGGCGGGGCATGGTCACATGGACAGTCTTACCACAGAACAGGGCAGCGCAGCCTGGATGAGGGGAGTGTGATTTTAGCTCTATGAGGTTTACAGGGAGCTGCTGTCAGTAAGTAATGTGAATACACTAACTTATACTACAGAGAAAACAGTTTTACTATACAGTTGCCAACCTCTTTAACATCCCCTTTAAAAGGAATGTATTGCCTAGATCTTTGGGCTTTCTGGGCTGTTTTTAACAGCCTTTATAGCAAGCCGCATGAACAGTAGACAGAAGTTGTCCCATTGACATGAATGGAAAATATTACTGGGCATACTTTGTGACCTTTGGAAAGGTTATTTCACTGGCAGTGGAAGGCTAAGGGTATTATTACACGGAACGATAATCGGCCGAATCGGCCCGATTCGGCCGATTATCGTTCCGTGTACTAAAGACAACGATCAGCCGATGATCGTTGTCATCGGCTAATTGTTGATATAGGTTCAGACCTATAATCGTCGGGCGCCGACCGTGCACCGCTACGTGTAATAGCGGTGCGCGGCCGATGCTGACGATTAGCAAAGAAGAATACATACACTACCTAATCCATGGTCCAGGGTTCCTCTTCCTCAGAGCTTCTTACTGAGTCCCGTGCGCTCCGGCTTCTCAGCGGCCTGTGTCAGCTGACAGGCCCCTCGGCCAATCACAGGCCGGAACCGCCGCAGCCAGTGATTGGCCGAGCGGCCTGTCACCAGAGACAAGCCACTGTGAAGCTGAAGTGCACGGAACGGGGAGAAGTTAAGAAGAAGAGGAACCCTGGACCATGGATTAGGTATGTATACAGTTTAAACAAAGGCTGCAAGGACATCGGTAACGATGTCCCTGCAGCCCTTGTTTAACGATTATCGGCCCGTCTAATAGGCCAAGTAAACGAGCAACGATCTAGCAGATCGTTGCTCGTTTACAGGTATTATCGGGCCGTCATGACCATCATCTTTTGTTCTTTCCATTTACTGGTGTCACCTTTTGCTGTATTGCTGTACAGATCACTTGACAGCCTCCTATTTATCCTCACAGACAGAACAAGAAGTCTCAGGGCCCTATTACACCAACAGATTATCTGTCAGATTTTTTTTAAGCCAAAGCCAGGAGTGGATTTGAAAAGAAGAGAAATCTCAGTCTTTCCTTTATTACCTGTTATCTGTTTATAATTCCTTCCTGGCTTTGGCTTCAATAATCTTTCAGCTAATCTGCTGGTGTAATAGGGCTTAGTTTTAGGCTTGGTGAGGAGAATGAAAACTGCAAGATTCTTTTTAAAATATAGATAGTAAAATGGGAAAAAAAAACCTTGCTTTAAACAATAGGTCATTATTCTGATGATATACAAAAAGAAGAAGACAGATTCCTCTCCAGCTCAGATAATATTGAATGCTTTATTGGACATACATATAACACTGATGCGTTTCAGACCCCACTGGGTCCTTAAGGACCCAGTGGGGTCTGAAACACGTTGGTGTTATATGTATGTCCAATAAAGCATTCAATATTATCTGAGCTGGAGAGGAATCTGTCTTCTTCTTTTTGTATATGATACCCCGGAGTCCAGGGGAAGTCTCTCTGTGCTCAAAAGTTACTGGCAATCAAGCCAGGAGACATTATTACATATTCGTCTGAGTGCTGACCTCAAAACATATGTTGTCTTTTCATTATTCTGATGACCCCATTATTTTTTTTAACCCCAAAAACAAATCATAGGAACAACTTTATACAACAGACATGTTCTAAGGGAATGCTAAGTAACCAGTTAAAGTGTACTGTCACAAAGTCTGCTTACCCGAAGTCTTCTCTGCAGCCGGAAGTTTGGGTATCTAATAGAGATGAGCTAACCGGGTTCGGGTTCGAGTCGATCCGAACCCGAACGTTCGGCATTTGATTAGCTGGGGCTGCTGAACTTGGATAAAGCTGTAAGGTTGTCTGGAATACATGGATACAGCCAGTGACTATATCCATGATTTCCACATAGCCTTAGGGCTTTATCCAACTTCAGCAGCCACCGCTAATCAAATGCCGAGTGTTCGGGTTCGGATCGACTCGAGCATGCTCCAGGTTCACTGAACTTTAGTATCTAACTATCTATGGATACAAACGCACTGAGATTGTATTGAGCACAAACCTCATTTTGTATTTCTTTTACCATGGTAGAAATTTGTAATTTTGATTTTCTTTCTTTCTTTAGACAGGGAAACATGACTTGTTTTCCCTACACATAACCTATTTTTTTTGGGGGGAGAAGAAAACGTCTGATAACCCCAGGCTTAATAGTCTGGTCAAGAAAGAGTCATATCAGCAATGGACTATGGCTTCTATTTGTCACCCTTATTCAATGTCTTATAGATAAACCAAGATGTGTGCAAAATCATGTGTTGTTAAAAAATCAGACAACCACCTTACAAACAGCAGTCTTGCCATTGCCTTCTTTCTCATACCACATATATTAGTGGTGAGACTGAGGTTACTTAGAAATGTATTACAATTGTGCTATAATAGCATAGAGACCAGAGCATGGCTGTAGGGATTATTGCATTAACCCAACCAATAACATTTTATACATTGACATTTATAGAGGTTATATTTAGTTGTAAAGTGGGATTTCTAGCCAAATCAAATAGCTCTCTGTATATTCCACATGACTGTTTTATTTCTTCCTAATAGTAGCCTAATATTCTTGGCAGTTTTTTTTTATACTTTATAGGGACAAGTAACTATTTTTTAATATTAATTTTAAATATTCTAATACAATACTGCTTTCTGGTAAATATGTTAAAATTATACATTTTAAAGGGAAACCTATGATCAAATCCCTGCTCTGTTTTTAATTATGTTTATTCTAGTTTTCCATTTTTCTCTTTATATTTTAACCCTTAGTAATAGCTTATTTTAGGCCTTAACGACCAAATTACAAATTACCAAAATTTTTATTATTATGTTTTGTTTCACGTTTACACTAGTGTACATTTGCGCACACTAGAGTATATTATCTAGTGATCTTCTGATGACTGATACAATACACTTCTGATTGGTAAGTTAAACATAAGAAACAACAGGTGGCTCAACCAAATACTGTGTGAAATAACGGGGGTGCCACTCAATGTCTAGATAGCAATAATGTTAACCCACAAAGAGACAAAGAGCTAGACAAATATTAAGTGCACTCCACCATATAATAAGTACATAAAGATATATGTCCAGAAAAATATATATATAATTTTTATTAGTTGAAAGTACTCATATAAAACACTCACAAAAAACACCACTACACAATACACTTAAAAACATTTAAAAATTCCAATAAGGAACATGCAAGTCTACGGTCTACCCAAACAATCAATAAAGGGTATCAGACCTACGGGGGGTAGCAAACAAATAATATTGTCAACATGACCCAAAAATAAATCAAAAATATCGGCAAAGCAACAAACCAAAATGCCAAACCATAAAAGATATATAGATGTATGAGGCTAAGAAATTTTGTAAAATATATGTCACCCAGCGCTACACAGGCAGAAAATGTATATATTTCGGTGCCTGGATGGATACAGGGTCATGGAGCTGCTACCCCCGGCAAAGAACCCCACGCGTATCGTCACCCTCCGGTGACTTCGTCAGGAGTAAATACTGTGTGTCACAGTGTCCTTAAATACTTTAGTAAAGCTGAGTGTATATGCAATACAGCTGCTAAATTAAATAATCACGGCTACCTGGTGGTGTTGTGCTGTGTCGATGACCCGTCAGACATGGCCGCTCTTGGCGTCCTCAGGCGGCTAATGCGCATGTCCATGCGCTCAATGTCATGTGTTCATGACGTCACCCGAGTCCGTCATGTGTTCATGACATGACCCGAGTCTGTAGGATCAGGGCATCACGTGACCTCCCATGTGACAAGTCACGTGTCTCCCATGTGATACAATGTTTACAGAAATACAATGAATTAACTATCGTCATGATATGACGTGACTCAAAACGTCAAATGACCCCCATAATAGAGACAATACGGCCAATATGTAACGTAGAGTTCACGCTTACAAAAAGACTTTATGCCAGAAAGAAATAATAAAATAAAATAAAATAAAAGAAACAGCTAACTTATTTAAAATCACCAATATTAGCACCTTGGTGACCAGGTTCAAAGCACGGGTAAACATAAAAAATATATAAATGAATATATAAATCACCCAATGTGAAGTGCTATTACATGACCTAACTAGTTATTAGTATTATAGAATGTGAACACCCAACCTACCCATAATTGTACTTGTATTGATATTGTTTTCAATAATCTGTTATTATTTTATTCTATTTTATATTTATTGTTATTTAATTATTTATTTTATTTTTTATTTTTTGTATATATTATATTATTTTTTAATTTTTATTCTTAATTTTTTATTTTATATTTTTATATATATTTTTATTTATATTAAATATTGTTTATTCATTTATTTTTTATTTTTTATTTTTTGTTTTTTATTTTTTATTTTTTATTATTATTTTATGTTATTTATTATTTATCATTTATTCCCTTATTATTGATTTATTTAGTGATTTATACCTATTTGCTATCCCCATATAGTTTATTTATGATAGCAAGTAGTATCCTGTATATGAAATGTAGTAAATTATTGATTATTACTTATTTATTTATATCACTATTCACAGACATTGATTTATTATTTAGCATTTATTTATATAAATATAAAAGTGTAAACATAATTAAATAAACACATAAAGACACAGTAGGATGAAATGACACAACACATATATAAATAACCCACCAAGTTGAAAATTCACCCGTTTAGTTAGAACCTGGCCACCGGTGAAAACAAAAGTGATTAACTAAACCAGAATGGGTAGAGCATAACCAACCACAGAGAAAGAGGAAGGAAATACACATAGAGCCAAACTGGCCACAATATGTCTAGATTACGGAAACATCAGATGGAGGATCATGCCAAAATACACATCATACGGCCAACAAAGGACCATACGGTCCTACAGAGTTGGAAGTCCCATTATCTTAGACATCAAAAAGGTCCATGTCTGCATGATCAGGTAGATAAATCCAGTTCAATTGACTCAGTCCCTTCAAGAACCATTAAGGAGAAATCACAACTCAATAGGTAAGTAATTTCCTTGATTTTCGGGAATAGCGGAACAAACGATCTTAACGGGCCAGCGATGATTGGTGGATCCACGGGCAATCATTGTACAAGAATCAGGCATCCAAAGTTAGAATTCACAAGCACCTCCAAGCATCCCGGAACAATCCCCACACTAGATATAAAACAGAAGGTAAGTGCCATTTGTAAAAGGCAAGAACGAGTTTCACACCGGTGGGGGAAGGGAAAAAAGAGAAGGGAGGGGGAAAAAAAAAAAAAAAAAAAAAAAAAAAAGGGGGGGGGGGGGGGAAAAACCGTGTAATACACTCCCACACAAAACCAATCTGAACATAAAAACGAGTGAAAAAATATCTATCATGAATTAAGTAAAAATTCTAAATGCAAATTATGTGAAATAAACGTATTCCTTTCTAAAGTGAAATACTTAAACATTAATTATATAAGAAGCTGGCTGGCAAAGTGATGCCACCAGGTTAAATGTGAAACAAACTAATACGAAAATTAGATGGTATGAAAATTAGAAAATAAATAAGTGTAAACATTAAGTGTACAAACAACGTGTGTGTCGTGAAATAAGGCCAGTCAAAATGCATTGTGTTACCACATAAAATAAAAAGCCACATCACCAATCCCTACTCCTCCCCTGAATCCCATCCCCTCAAATTTACTCACCGAGGAATCCCGTAAACTGAAGTTCTTCATTTAGTCCATTTGGAGCAACAGATCTCAGATTAAATATCCACTTTGATTCCAACCTTAGTAGGGAGTCCTTGATTTCTCCGCCTCTGATATTTGTTTGTAGCTTCTCCAAGCCAAAGACTCAAAGACTCAATTTTTGATTTATTTTTGGGTCATGTTGACAATATTATTTGTTTGCTACCCCCCGTAGGTCTGATACCCTTTATTGATTGTTTGGGTAGACCGTAGACTTGCATGTTCCTTATTGGAATTTTTAAATGTTTTTAAGTGTATTGTGTAGTGGTGTTTTTTGTGAGTGTTTTATATGAGTACTTTCAACTAATAAAAATTATATATATATTTTTCTGGACATATATCTTTATGTACTTATTATATGGTGGAGTGCACTTAATATTTGTCTAGCTCTTTGTCTCTTTGTGGGTTAATCTGATTGGTAAGTGACTCCACTGGAACCCATTACATTATATGACTGGCATTTAATCGGTTAAACTACTCAGAGCAGATGATTCTTCACTCTGGGTAGTTACAGCCATGCAGTATGACAGCTGATCCCCTGTGATGACGGTGCAGGAGAGGCAGATCCTTATTCTGAACCTCTAGTAAAAGGGTGTAGGGATTGGAACAAGGCCCATTAGTGGCCATCCTGAAAAGGGTTATTGGTGGTCATTAATGGGTTTGAATCCTGACATTTTACAGTATAAGTCTACATAAGGCAACACAATTCAACTGCTGTTCTTTTCATAGTGAAATGTGGTGCACTGAAGTCCATGCAAACAATGGCTGTTGTCCACACAATGTATTGAACAACTGCCATTGTTTGCTATGGCCGTTGAAATAATTCACATGTCAATTATTTCCGGCCATTGTGCATTGATCTCAATAGAATGTAGTCAGCTCACAGGTGGTAGACAATCCTCGGTGCGAAAGGCAATATCCAGCACGTATGAAAAAGTGGTCTTTTTTATTCCATATATGACATGCTTACAGGTAAATGCCACAGTGCAGGGACCCCACAAGAAATCAGACATGTTTCAAGCAAATGCACGCTCTTGTTCACTGTTTGATCTCAATTCAGTTTCTAATACAACAAAGACAATTGTTTTTGAGTGCCAAACAACGGCCATTGTCCATACATTGTGGGAACATAGCCTAACAGTGAAAGTGACACCAGAAGATAGAGAAGACAATAGATGAGGCTCACAGCCCAGCTCCCTCCTCCCACTGGAATGTCCTCTGCAAAGGTTGCAGAGGTCACAAAGCATGCTTACAAAGATGCTTACTGGAGGAGATTGACTATCCCTGTGCCAGACATACATCGGCAAATGATTTGTGCCTTTTTCTAGTGCGCACTCTGCTTGCCTGATGGGCAGGCAGAGATATGTAGAGAGTTGCAGCGAGGGCATGTCCTCCTCCTGCGTCCCCTTAATGTAAGCATGGCTGGTGCAAAGTAGATTTTGAGATTACTGCATAGCAGCCTCAGCTTTGATGGATTTATTGAGAGGTGTGCACCTGGTGTGGGGGATGGATTTAGTTAAAGGGGTTATCCAGTGCTACAAAAACATGGCCACTTTCTTTCAGAGACAACACGACTCTTGTCTCCAGTTCAGGTGTGATTTGCAATTAAGCTCCATTGACTTTAATGGAACTGAGCAGCAAAACCCCGCCCAAGCTGGAGACAAGATTGGTGCTGTCGCTGGAAGAAAGTGGCCATGTTTTTGTAGCGCTGGATAACCCCTTTAAGACCAGTGTACAGATAGACTTGATACCCCCCCCCCCCCCCCTTGTTGTAATGCACATCTCTAAATGCTGTTAAGAGTAGCTCAGGTAAGATGGCTGGCCCCATAAAAATGAACTAAAACCTAAATTACAATCGGAGAATAAAAACAGATTAGTAAAAACATGTTTTAATATCTGCTCTTAATCAGTGAAAAATAAGCAACACATTATTTTTAAAAAGCAGATAGGCAGAAAAGTGCATTGCTTGCTGAGGACGTTGATACTGTAGGTGCTGACATATGGTAGATGTGCCACTTTCTACTTTATATACTATGCATGCCATAATGCATTTTTTACAATGCAGATAAAACAGTAGGGACTGAAAAGCCAACGTAAACACTAGTGATGAGGAAACATGTTTGTGAATGTTTGTATGTTCGTATGAACATGACGCTAATTGTTCGTGTTCGCCGTTCACAAACAATTTGTTTGATGACCGGAATGGTAATAAGGATAATTTTCAAACATATTTGAACTTACAAACGTACGTAACTGTGTAATTTACGTTTTGCACCTGATAATCTGTACACATGTTCGTAGATCAAAACGTACGCTTCTACTGTATGTTTGCTCATCACTAGTAAACATAATTTCTGAATTGTATTGATACAAATTTTGTTATTATGGTATAATATATAAATATATTGGTATATAATATCTTTTTGTGTGCATTTTCATAGGATGAAGTTAATCAGATTATGGAAACCAACCTTTGGCTGAAACATGCAAGTATATATATCTACATTCTCTCATCAGCAATAACATTAAAACCACCTGCCTGATATTGCATAGATACCCATCATGCCACCAAAAAGTGAAGTCCTGAAAAAAAAAGTCCTTGTACAACTCTGTTGGCCAAATAAAAAAGTTATGGCTGTCAGAATAAAGCCACTGAGTGAGTGATTATATTATAGAAAAGAAGAAAAACATAGAAAAGGAAGAACATAAAAAACCTATATTGACTAGATTTCATCATAATAGTGACCCACAAAATTAAATAAACATGTCAATTATACTGCATGAGAACACCACAAAAATGTATTTTTCCTCCTGCCTCCCCAAAAAATGAAATAAAAAAATTATCAAAGTCAAGCCCTCACACAATCAACTGGAAATTAAAAAAAAATCGTAGCTGTCAGAATATTGCGATACAAAAACTATTTTTTTTTTACAGGGTTTTCCCAAGACTACAATTTATGACATTTATACTGCATAGATGACATATGATTGGTAGGGGACATAACTGATCATGAAAATAGGGTTCCTAAGTGCCCTTTTGTTAATGAAGCAGCAGTATACACCCTGGACTCCTGCGTTATTCACGCACTATGGAACTGCTCAAAATGGCTTGGTGCTGTATTCCGTTTTCTTATCCACTATTCTATTCAGACCCCTAGAGCTTGAAGGGAATGGCAATGCACATACATGGCTGACACTTTACACTTATTGGTGGGGTTCCAGCAGTCAGACCCTCATTGGCACATATCACCTATCCTGTGGATGAGTAATAATGTCTAGTGAAACTAGAGTTTCACCAATTATTGAGAATACTGAGGATACACACTACTCAGACTTTGATAATATTTTTACAACAACACCTTGGGAAAGCATATTATAATGTAATAATGTCCAGTAGTAGGAAAAATGCTTCTATAAATGCAGGGATCAGGTGTATTTTCATTCTTGGATAATGCAAACTGAAGTACTGAAAATGATCTTTTAACATCTTTCATTTATGAAATGTCAAATCGATTTCTGATTAAGGCAGAAAGGCAATGAGACCAGTGATTCTCTGCAGTGCTAGGTCTCCCTCTACTGGAGAAAGTAGGGATCAGGAAAACCCTTTCCACATATTGCATACAACAAAGCTCGATTTGCACAGCAATATTCCCCAGTGATCCAATTGGTAATTATTATGATGATTCAAGAATGTGAACAATCCCATCACGGGTTGATATTGGGAGGCCTTACATCATTATGTTAATCTCTGTGTGTGTGTGTATATCTATCTATCTATCTATATATATATATATATATATATATATATATATATATATATATATATTCAGTATAGACTATGAGTTCCATGCAGAGAAAATTACACACTTATGGTACTTTTACACGGTGCGATAATTCGCCCGATCGCACGATTAACGATTTTGAATGTACGATGGTTTTTTTTTATAACGATCAGCGTTTAGACGGAACGATACATCGTACGGAAAATTCGCTATGCGATCGTTTTGAGATCGTTTAAGCCTATCTCACACATAGGTGAAATCGCTGAAAGAATGTTTACACGGAACGATCTGCGAATTTTTTGCGAACGATCAACAATGATTTGAGAACATGTTAAAAGATCAAAATGAAGATTTTTTGCTCGTCGTTTGATCGTTCGCTGCATTTACACGTACGATTATCGTTCGAATTTGACCGTTATCGTGCAAAAACGAACGATCAATCATCCCGTGTAAAAGGACTATTAGGGCCCTATTCCACCGGATGATTATCGTTTGCATAATCGTTAACGATTAACGATCTCAAACGACCGCTATTGCGAAAAACCTGAAAACGTTCACTCATTTCCATGGAACGATAATCGTTACTTATGATCGTAATTGCGTTAGTTTTTTCTTCGCTGTTTATTCGCTATTGTGTTAGTATCTATTGCGAACGACCAAACAATGTCTTATTCAATGCGAACGATTTGCGAATGTTTTGCAAACGAGCAACGATAAAAATAGGTCCAGGTCTTATAAAGCGATCAACGATTTCTCGTTCGGTCGTTAATTGTTAACTGCATTTCAACCGAACGATTATCGGTTAAATTCGAACGATTTAACGATAATCTGAACGATAATCATCTGGTGGAATAGGGCCCTTACACACCTTGGCATGTTATCAGTACAGTTAATAACCTGTTAACTCTGCAGCAATTTGTGCTGTTAAAGAGGTACTCCATCAAAAATCTTTTTCTTTCAAATCAACTGGCTTCAGAAAGTTATATAGATTGGTAATTTACTTCTATTTAAAAATCTCAAGTCTTCCAGTACTTATCAGCTGCTGTATGTCCTACAGGAAGTGGTGTTTACTTTTCAGTTTGACACAGTGCTCTCTGCTGCCACCTCTTTTCGAGTTAGGAACTGTTCAGAGCGGTAGCAAATCCCTATAGAAAACCTTTCCTGCTCTGGACAGTTCCTATCTCGGACACAGGTGGCAGTGTGTCAGACCGAAAAGAATACAGCATTATGTGTAGGGCATACAGTAGCTGATAATTATGGGAAGACTTGAGATTTTTAAATAGAAGTAAATTACAAATCTATATAACTCTCTGAAACCAGTTCATTTGAAAGAAAAGATTTTCAACGGAGAACCCCTTTAAAGGCAAAGTCCTGCAAAAATAAAAAATCACCGGCAGATGGGGGAAGGGGGTAACATAATAAAGAATGTATACTTACCTGTCCCCGTGCCCCCATAGCTCCGCTCTCACAGCTTTGAAATTCTCTGCGTGTAAGAAAGGTAGTCATGCAATACAACTTAGATTATAATTCACATTTACAGTATGTCAGCATTATCCTGTAAAGGTCCTTCTAATCTTTAGGACACACTGGAAAACATAATAAGTCATAAAACTGTATATTTACTGATATAAAAACACTAAGAGCATTTACTGCTACTGAATAATATTGCAAGCCACAGTACCCTAACACTAACAATATGTGTAGCTATGCCATAACAGTGTCTCCAGTGCTACTATAACATTAATAACGACAGTGTCCCCATAGAAGTGGCAGCCACAGCTGTAGTACTGTGTAAGTGCTAGGTTGCTGCCCTTGAGGTAACAGAACTGAGAAATAAGTACATTCTGACTGTTTATAGAAAGTGGCTTCACACATTTTCATATTTCTACAGATATGGAACGATTACAAGCTGAAATGGAATCCAAGAGAGTATGGAGGAATTGAATTTATTCGAGTTCCTTCTTCACAGATCTGGAAACCAGACATAGTTCTCTACAACAAGTAATCACTCTCTGTCATCATACATTACACTTGAGTGTTTTTTCGTTTGGTAACACACAAAAACTCTATGCGTATAAGGGAAAAGTGATTGGGAAATGTACTTTTTATATATAAAAACACAATATAATATTTATGTAATTGTATACTTCTATAAATACAATTGGAGGAGTTGATTAACCCATTAAGGACCAGGCCAATTTTCATTTTTGCATTTTTGTTTTTCCTTTTTGTCTTCTAAGAGCTATAACTCTTTTATTTCTCCATCTACAGGGCCATGTAAGGGCTTGTTTTTTTAGGAACAGGTATACTTGGTAATGATGGCCTTTAATCTACCATAAAATGTATGATGGAACCCAAAAAAATATTATCTATGGGGTGAAACTAGAAAAAATGCAATTCTGTACCTTTTGGGGGTTTCATTGTCTACATAATGCACTTTACTGTAAAATGGACATGATATCTTTATTGTATACCTCAGTCTGAACACAACAATATGCATGTTTACATAGCTTTTCTAATATTTACAATTTTTTAAACTTTCTTTTTGCAAATAATTATGTTTTAAATTGCTCTGTTGTGACAGTTTTATAAATTTTTTTAACTATGGGGCTGTACAGGGATGTATTTTTTTGCGCCATGAGCTCTAGTTCTTATTAGTATGACACTTTTGGAGGTCGGACATTTGATCGCTCTTTATAATTTTTTTCTGCTATATAATGTAACAAAAAATCAGCAATCCTGTCTCTTTTTCACTTTTTTCATTCTGCAGGAACAAAATTGTTATATTTTAATAGATCAATTTAAGTCCCCCTGGGGGTCTATTACCAGCTGGTAAAAATGATTAGGACCAGTGGCATAGCTACAATGTAGTTTTTAGCATAGATACTACGTTTTTGTGTATGTTAAAAAAGACGGATCCATTTTGATCCTTTTTTTATAATGCAATTCAATGGAAAAACGGATCAAAATGGATGCACATGTAGATCATTTGTTGCGAACCCCGTTTGCTGACCTCTATTGTGTTTTGTCTGTCCTGTCCTTGTTTTGTGTTTGTGCACCTAGCCCGTGTAGCTGCAGTCTTCAGGTTGGGGCCTGTTAAGCAGTCAGTTTTCCCAAAAGGAGCGAACAGTTGGTGGGTGCAGCATCAGGGTCTCACGCGGTCCTTGTGTCTGTGTGTTACTGACCAGTCATCACAGCAGCTATTTTAAATGGTCACATTGACTGTGTGTTGCAAGAACTTGTGATACATCCAGATTGACTTCATGATTCATAGTTGTATTTTGGCACACTGGCTTTAAATCACTGAAACACCATAATAACAGTGCTAACAGATGGGAATACATATTATTCATTCTTACCAACATTTTTTAAAACTGATATACACTATACTTAAACGTGAATAACAACATGTAACTATTTTTTTTTTTTTTTACCTTACAGTATCATGTATATGTGGTAAGACCATATGATCATAGGGGCATACCTAGAATATTTTTTGTGGGAAAATCTACTGATGCAAATCTGTACACATCTGCTAACAGGTCTGCAATGTGAGTGCGGTGAGCTTTATAGTCCATCTTCACCAGCAGATTGGATCTCTAAAGTTGTAGTTTATACAGTACACTAACCTACTGAGATAAAACACAAAGGTGGGAACCAAAGTGGTACCTTGGTTTAAGAGCGTTTTGCAAGGAGAGCTCACAGTTTTTCAAAATTGTATATGGTTTAAGAGCATTGTTTTAGTTTAAGAGCTCCCTGTACTGGGTGGGAGAGGGAGGGGAAGGGGCATGACCTGCATAGTGGGGTCTACAGCTCTGTACCCTGACCCAGGAAGTCTCCCTCACCTTCTATATACAGATACACATTCCTACTTTATGCTTCCTGCAGTCTTTGTCAGTCCGTGTGTTTCCCATCCTCTCCTTTCCTGCTATAATGTGCCTGCACTTACACTGCCATGCACACTGCTATATAGAAAAGTTTCTGTCACTGTCCTCCTGCACAGCTCTGTGATTCTCACTTCCTGATTGGTCCATGCTGAGACCCTGTCATGCTGTCCACACAGACCTCTGACAGCAGCCCTGCTTCTCAATTCTAGCCTATTGTACTATGCTACTGCATTAGGGGGATCTGTACTATATGTCCAGCAGGAAAGAACATTTCCTGCAGGACATATAGCAGCTAATAAGTATGGGAAGACTTGAGATTTTTTAATAGAAGTAAATTACAAATCTATATAACTTTCTGACTTCAGTTGATTTGAAAGAAAAAGATTTTTGCTGGACAACCCCTTTAAGGAGACTTTATGGCAGCTTAGGGCACATGATAGGGGTAACCTTACCATAATTGTATATGTATTACATATGATATCCCACAGTAGACATGTACAAATATTGTTAACTTATTTCCAATGACTGAAATATTTTATGGTTTCAGCGCAGTTGGGGTCTTTCAGGTGGATGACAAAGCAAAGGCAATATTAAAACATACAGGAGAAATAACATGGATACCACCAGCTATATTCAAGAGCTCCTGCTGGATTGATGTAACATACTTTCCCTTTGACTATCAGAACTGTACCATGAAGTTTGGCTCTTGGACATATGATAAAGCACATATTGACCTGGTTATGATTGGCACAGAGATGAACCTGAAAGAATTCTGGGAGAGCGGTGAGTGGGTCATTATCAGTGCCCCGGGCTACAAGCATGAAATTAAATACAACTGCTGTACAGAAATCTACCAGGATATTACATATTATTTATACATCAAGCGTTTGCCCTTGTTCTACACCATTTATATCATCATCCCCTGCCTTCTCATTTCCTGCCTAACAATCTTGGTTTTCTACTTGCCATCAGATTGTGGGGAAAAGGTTACATTGTGTATGTCTGTCCTTTTATCACTAACTGTATTTCTCTTGGTTATTACTGAAATTATTCCTTCAACCTCCTTGGTGATTCCTCTGATTGGTGAATATTTACTTTTTACTATGATATTCGTAACACTTTCTATTGTTATCACTGTATTTGTACTGAATGTGCACTACAGAACTCCCAAAACGCACACAATGCCTCAATGGGTCAAGAAAATATTCTTAGAGCAGCTTCCTAAAGTAATGTTAATGACCAGACCATCGAAAGAAGACCTAAATGCATCCAAATCTCATTTCATCGGAGATAGCTTTAACATAAGTAGCATCAGCAGTTCTGAGATTAGAAGCTGTAATGACCAGTTCTTCTGCCAGGACAACTCTTGTCCATGTGGACATATGAAAAGATTATATACATCTGACATTGCATGCAACCTTACTCGTGGCTCCAGCTTGGAATCATTGGACAATGTTCTCTCAAATTCAGTATTATCTGCAGAGATAAAAGAAGCCATTGAAAATGTGCATTTTATCGCAGAGAACATGAGGATACAAAATGAAGCCAAAGAGGTAAGAGTGAATTTGTACGTGTACTTGTGCATGCCTACGTTACAAATGTACATACAACTAGAGAGCAATTGGATTCATTTCGGCAAACATAGCATGGAGTATGAATGGGTTTTGTTATGTCTGTGGTAGGTGAGATTTGAGTTTTTATTGTTTATACTATAAATACAAATCTGCTTAGATAACAGACTGCACTTTGACACATATGTAGGATTGTCATGTTATCTACTTTTACAAGGACAGACCTATAGACCTTGCTACTAGACAGCAGCGTAAACAAACTGTTATACTGCAACCAGGTATATAATGGGCTTTAGATTATATAAGTGGTACAAATGATTAGCTTATATGTGAGCCATATATCTTTCAACCCCACTTGTTGTTAATGCCAAAATCCAGCAACCTTATTAGTGGAAATGTCCTGATCTATTTCAGTGTGTTATGGACTGAAATGTGTCTGAAAGGAAATTAAAATGAGTCAGTGTTTAACTTCAACCTAATATTCTGGAACATTGGTCCAGAAGAAGGCAAAACAAGCCCCATGAGCTAGTAGTCTATAATAGATCCCTTCTTGTAGGACGGTAAAAGATTTCTTAGATGCACTGAATGCTTTATTTACATTGATACAAGACTCTGTGTCCATTCATATCTTTGTTTATAATGATTAGGTTGCCAGGTTTCTTGTCAACCTCAACTTCTTATGGACCAAGACAATTTTAACTTTTGCACTTTTGTTTAAAAGGCTATAGTGCTTGCATTATTTTTTCTACAGAACCATATACATTTTATCTTTTGAGACACCAATTGTACTTTGCAATGACACACCTTTTTTTTTTTTTTTTTTACACTAACTTATAGACCCCTAGGGGGACTCTTATGAGCAATACCATGATTGCTTATAGGCATCTATGCAGTACATATGATCTATGTTATTGTAGCTCAATTGCCTCAGGCTGCTGCAGATAGCCTGAAGCAATAGTCTAGCTGGGACATCGCAGGAAACCAGAAGAGGACCTGGGCAGTAAGTACGATGGATCGGCTTGCCATGATCACATCATATGCTGCTATTAGTTTTGACAGTGGTATTTAAGTGGTTAAATAGCTGTCAATGATTGGTTCATGCCAACTATGAGCCACAGTCAGCGGCTACAGATAGCAGCCAGGAGCGTTGCGGTGCAGGATTGTGAGTGTGGCGAGAGTGGTGGAGATTGGAAAATTCCAGGGGATTTAATCATCTTTTGGCTGATCTGCACCAGGCACAGAACATAATAAATCCCCCCAATAACTTTATGTGACATTTCAGAAACAGAACTAAGATTGTTTGGAGTGAATTCCACATTATAGTCCACATTATAAAACCTTTAGGAAAGTTACAGACACAAAGTGTACATTGTATAAGATAGTACTGATTCAGATGTTCTTCTTCATCTTTAGATCCAAAATGACTGGAAATATGTTGCCATGGTAATTGACCGCATCTTCCTCTGGGTGTTTGTACTGGTCTGCGTCCTGGGCACAGGTGGACTGTTTTTGCAACCATTGATGTTTGGTGACTGAAGAAGTATTAAAAATATAGAAAATGTTCCTTGTGCTTTACACCTTTAACTGCACATACAGCAAATATGTATAAATACAAAGTTGCTAAAAAGGTATTACAAAATAAACTATTCTAGATTCCACCAATTGTAATAGGATGATACTAAGCCTTTTCAAAGAGAGATGACACATGCTACATTGCATCTGCAATAAAATGTCGTTGTGGATTGTGTTGAAGATTTAGCTACAAATTTTAAAATTAATTCAAATCACTTTCACAACAACTAGGGCATGCTGGAGATTTGCAGAACTCCTTGAATCTGCTTTGAATTTTGGTTGAAAATAATGATTACAAAAAAATCAGTTTATGGGACGTAGTAATTACGGACTATGCATGAAACGTGTGTTTTCCTAAGGGAAAACAGATTAATGTCAGAAATACAACGCTAACCTTATGTCCTACCAGCAGCACAATAGTGGGCTTCTAGCAAAAATTAACTAATTTTAAAGGAATGTGTAAAAAAGGTGTACACTTGTGAATCACAATCTTTAATTGTGAAAAACAAAAACAAAGAACAAAAATGTCAGTCCATAATATACACCTCACCATAATTAACAGCTCAGTTACCAATGTTCAGGATCATAAGTGAAAAAATAAAGTCTATGCTTTTATTAGCAGCTTATGTTGCATGCAATTCTGAATAGTGCAACAAACAATACAGTATGTTACCGTGTGGGTTATTAAAAAAAAATCTATGTAAATAATAAAGATATGAATGTAGTACAAAGTGCCCCCATATCAGTTCAACTGAAAACAATAAAAGGACTGGATGGAAATACAATGTGGCAACCTCATTTCTGATACTTCTGCTTGATATTGACATACTGTACATTTTATGTATATCTAGAGCAGATTCAATGGCGCAGATTGGATGCTGCAGATATCAATGTAACTAAATGACTGAATACAGCTGATCCTGTATGTGTAAACACACCTTAAGAATCCAGAAACCATTAGGAAGGGACCTCCTACAAAGTGGTCAATACTGAGCATCAAGGTAGTTGCCTCTGTAGAACTTTCATGTAACCTTAAAGGGGTTGTCCAGCGAAAATCTTTTTCTTTCAAATCAACTGATATCAGAAAGTTAAATAGATTTGTAATTTACTTCTATTAAAAAATCTCAAGTCCTCCCATACTTATCAGCTGCTGTATGTCCTGCAGGAAATGTTGTTTTATTTTCAGTCTGACACAGTGCTCTCTGCTGACATCTCTGGCCGAGACAGGAACTTTGTCTTGGTTTTCTATGAATCCCCATAGAAAACCTCTCCTGCTCTGGGCAGTTCCTGTCTCAGCCAGAGATGTCAGCAGAGAGCACTGTGTCAGGCTGAAAATAAAACATTTTCTGCATGACATAAAGCAGCTGATAAGTATGGGAAGACTGGAAATTTTTAATAGTGGTAATTTTTAAATCTATCTAACTTTCTGATATCAGTTGATTTGAAAGAAAAAGATTTTCGCTGGACAACCCCTTTAAGCAGTGAAAGCCAGGAATGGTAAAAAATAACCAGGAGGAGAAGACAAGAGGAGAAACCAGCAGATAGACTGTACAAGGCAGCTGGGGGTAAGTGGTAGTGCTGTAAAAGCAGGGTCACCCTTAAAGGGAAACAGTCACCATGAAAATGCTACTTTAGCTATCAGCATTATGTAATAGATCAGAAGGAGCTGAGCAGATTGATATATAACTGTATGGGGAAAAGATTCAGTATAACTTATAATTTATTGATTGATATATCTGATGTTTCCATGCTAAAGAGTCCAGTCCATTGAAGAACACCGCTCACTGGACTCCTAATCACAGAATGATCGGGGATTTCAATCACCATGTTACAATTTATACTTGTTTTTCTAAGCCTTGATAACCCCTTTAGTGATGACTAGCTATTAGAGGCTGAAGAAGGCTGGATTTAAAGTGAGTCTGTCAGCTTCAATTCAATTTTCAAACTGCTGACCCTGTAAGATTCTTACAGGACAAGGAGACATGTGATACCTTATATATAACTATCTGTGCTTTCTAAACAGGGGAAATGCTTTTATGTTCTTGTTCAAAGTGTCAAAGCGGGCAGCAGATCATGCTGTCAGACACTCGGATGTATTTATGACATGTCAAATGTTTGTTTTTTTTGGTAACAGGTACACTTTAAGTTGACCTAATGGCCCTATTCCACGGGTTGTCATAGAGGAGCAAACGAGCGTTGTCAGCGCTTGTTTGCTCCTCGTTCCCCAATCGCTGCCGCCGCTATTCATCGCAGCAGCGAGCGGGTGAGTGCGGGAGGGGTGGCGGGGAGCTACGGGGGGGCTGCCTGGGTGATCGCTGATCATCCGGGCAGCCCATAGGATATAGCAGCGTCTGCTGCCTATGCTCCTATTCAACGGAGCGACGGCAGCAGATCGCTGCTATATCAGTCGCTTGTTTTTCAACATGTTGAAAAACAAGCGACTGCAACGATCAGCCAACATGAACGATGTCGGCTGATCGTTGCACTCTATTCCACGGGACGATTATCGTCCGTAGCGGCCGAATATGGCCGATAATCATTCCGTGGAATAGGGCCTTAGGCTTTATAAGGAAGCACAGATTAATTGTATCATCCTAGTAATGGTAATTTTCTTGGTCAAGTAGAATTTTTAGCACAACATGATTCTATAAGGAATAAGCATAAGAAAATAAAAAAAAAAAAAAAAAAAATCATAGATCCTTACTTCAGTAAATTCATTCAAAATGTGCTTAATAAACAGAAGGGCAAAACCATACTTCAAGTTGGCTGTACAAAATACTTGCAGTGCAAAATGCTACAGTTATCATGGATTGCGCACCAGACACATATCATGTTGTTAGTCATTTGTCCATGTATGCATAAGTATCTCAATACTTTGCAGGTTGTCTTGCTGTTAAAGAAACTATCAGAGAGTCATTGTGCAATGTATTCTTGTAGCAGATCAGCATAGATCAGTGCTTCTGATCTATACCTATAAGGCGAGATGCCCCCTAGTCAATGGTAAGGCACAACCCGGGGAGCCAGTGAATATCCCTTTCCCTAGATGCAACAATCTCTGGTTTAGCAACAATATGACTCTGAAGCCAGAGTTATAATAATTGGGATATGCCAGTAACACAAAAGAACATTGTATATGCCCTGCAGTAACTGGATCTAGTTATTGTCGATGCTGCCAAATCTTCTACTCTCTCTGTCACGTTCTTTGGAATATTTCTTTATGGGGCTCTTCAGTTCATCAACACTGCTTGGCATTTAGAAAACAAAAAGTTACCAACTTGACCCTAAAAACACTACCTGATACTTGCTGAGAATGTTGGACTGATCGTGTAAAGGCTCTTGACACCAACCTAAGTGATGTTTATTCTGTTCTTGAAGATCTTGTCACCTATGCCACTTAAAGGGGTTGGCCACTTTGTAGTAAAATAGGTTAGTGTACAGTATTAGTAACTGTACTCACTGCACTTACTGACAGCAGCTCCTTGTGTACCTCATAGAGCTAATATCAGACTCCCGTCCTCCAGGCTGTGCTGCCCTGCTCTGTGGTGTTTTGGTCCATAAGATGGCCGACATGGAGGAGCAAGTGACCAGCCCCCGCCCCCCAGTGTCCACCACTGAGCCTGTATATATCTATGGAGGACACTGGGGGGCGGGGCATTGTCACATGCTCCTCCATGTCAGCCATTTTATGGACAGAAACAAAACAGAGCAGGGCAGCACAGCCTGGAGGAGGGGAGTCTGATTTTAGCTCTATGAGGTATACACAGAGCTGCTGTTCACTTACTAATACTTTGTACTGACCTATTTTACGATAAAGTGGCCAACCCCTTTAAAATAAGATGATGTGAGCTGCAGAGGCCAAATGCCTTTCCAGGGAAATCTATTCTAGACAAAATGTAAAAGTTAGCATGGACTAAAGTAAATTGAATCATTGATCCATTTTCTATAAGACTACTAGGAAGATGGATTTGAATCAGCCTATTCCACCACAAAGGTCATAGCTGAAGAAGCAGTCTTTTCCCATTAGAAGAATAAAAAAAGAAAGATCAATTATGAACATGTACATGCACAGCGCTCCAGAGGAACCAATGAAAAATGTTTTTTTTAACCACTTGACGCTGCGGTTCTAAGCACAAGTGAGAGGTTCTCAGATAAATGTTTTTACAGTGTTTTTAGTTTACTTTTTAACAAAAAGGAAATGTAAGCTGCTAAAAATGATCACAGACTAAACACTCCTGCAGACTGTGCCTGATGATGTGTCGTATTCACCAATGAATATGCTTGATTATATGTAATTGACAAACCTAATGGTGTGTTTACAAAGAGAGATTTATCTGACAGATTTTTAAAGCCAAAGCCAGGAATGGACTATAAACAGGGAACAGGTCATGAAGGAAAGATTGAGATATCTCCTCTTTCTGAATCCATTCCTGGCTTTGGCTTCCGAAATCTGTCAGATAAATCTCTCTTTGTAAACGCACCATAAGGCTATGTTCACACTGCGTATGATTTCGTCCGTAGTGCGAACCGCGAATATACGCACGTAGTTTTGAGGTTGATGCGTTCGCTTGAAAGTATACGATATACGTCCGCACAGTGCACACTACGTATGAGCTTATGGCCGGATCGTATACGGTGCCCTGAAAAATGAACAAGACCATTGTTTGAGGACGGAAATGTTGAAACTCACGGCCGTGGATTTCCATGCGGTCCCGTACAAAGTACTTATTTCAGCCAAATTGAACTTGATTTTTAGATCCAAAAGGTTCTGTGAGTTTTATTGGGCTGGGCGAAGATTTCCAAGTAAATGACCTGTTTCAGATCGCTTCGAATCAAGCTAGGGAAGCATAACTCTACTACGGGCGTATGTTCGCGGTTCGTACGCATCCGGCCGCATGTCGATTTTTCCTGCGCCCGTAGTTTCAGCCGCACATGTACGGCGGCGTACGATCTACAGACAGAATCATACGCAGTGTGAACATAGCCTAAGTGTGTACCCAAATCTGTGTGGCTTTGCAAATCCACTTGAGTGTTCCTGTGACAGTGGCTTTAAGGGAAAGAAGTTTGTCATGTCGCCTAAATGGTCTTGTAGACATTGCACTTGAATTTGGCATTTGCAGATCTCTTAAAAGTGATTGAAGACATTGACTCATTAAAAGTCAGGGAGCGGTAGGTGGTAAATTATTATTAACTGCATAAGTACAGCCAGGGGCGTAACTAGAAATGGCTGGGCCCCATAGCAAACTTTTGATTGGGCCCTCCCCCCGACTGACCACTAAACGGTCAAGTGGAGTCATAACTACATAACTGCTAGCTCTGGTCAGGAGTGCTTGCAGTTAAAGGGACATTTGCAAAACCCAGGAGACCAGCAGGGCCACCCGGTGCTGCAAATGATGACGGCTCAGGGGGCCCAGTGTATTGCAGGAGCAGGCCATGGGGCCCCCTGATGTGGCGGGCCCCATAGCAGCTGCTATGGCTGCTATAGTGGTAGTTACGCCCCTGAGTACAGCCCTCCCTCACCCCCCTGTTATGCTCAGCCAATTGCGGCTGAGCAGCTGATGACGCACCGGGGGGTGGGGGGGTGGTGGTGGTGGCATGAGGGAGGGCTGGAGCGGTCCGGCCTCCTGAAGGTGACGTGTTCGACCCAAGATGGCGGCTGGTGTCGACAGTGATTATGTGAGTATAATGCACCACACTTTCAGGGGGTGGGGGGAACACAGGGAAGGGGGCCATTCACTTAAATAACACACATTACAAAGTTGTATAATTTTGCAATGTGTGTTATATAGTGATTAAATGTGTAGCACCGCACTACACCTTTAAGATTCAACAGACCACCTTTACAAGACTCTGGTTTGAGGCCCAATAGAAACAAGAAGTTGAGAGAATTCCTTGTTGTGAATTGTCTACAACAAACTATGTTCTATAGATTTCCAAAGGACAAAAACATTAAAACAATTGACTGGATCTGTTATACCAGAGAAATACCTAATAGAGAATTAGCAGAAAGGCAATGGCTAATATACTTAGAAACCAACAACTCTGTATATCGCTGCAAGCTGTTTACATCTAGATATGAAGTATTTGTGCACAGCTAGGTTCATAGACCATCATTTTTTGGCCGTTCGACGACAGTCTTTTCGGATGTCTGTCATTTTGAGGCAAAATGACAGATGACCAAAAAGATGGCCATCGAATGGCCAACAAATGACAGTGTGTGAACCCAGCAGTTTGCTTTAATGGGACAAACGACTAAAGAAGTCTGTCTAGACATTTGGCTAGTCATGAAAGGACAAAATACCACAAAAGAGCTTTCCTCAAATGGAAGGACCTTGAAACTAGACTACAATTGCAGCTAACAATTAAGGATATAAATAAAGAACGTATTACATCTGAATTCCAACATAGGCAAAATGACTTAAAAAGATTAATTATTGTGATTAGAACAATGGTAGTCCAAAACATTGCATTGCGTGGGAGGTCTTAAAAACTCTACAAAATGCATAATGGCAACTTCTCAAATTAGTATATTTTTTATAGTATTAATAAAAAAAATATACTTATAATGAGCCCTTGACCAGACCTTCACATATACAGATCCCCCATGGATCAGATGTCTACAACCTTTCACTCTCTAGCAGTTGCAAAACTACATTTCTCAGCATGCCTTGAAGGGCCACTAAATATCATGAACTCTATTGATTGCATTGGATAATTAATAAAAATTAATTTGTGAAGCTGTATGGGAAATGAGAAGTTACCCAGAAGCCCCCAGGGCAGTTTCTAGGTCTTTTTGCCAACAGGGCGACTCGTGATAAAAGCCCTGGGGAAGGTAGGGGGGCTATTATAAACATTTAGGTTATTAGAAAGAAGCAGTGTGTGTATTACGGAATAGAGCGACACAGCACCCCTACCACATAATGTTCTACTGAATACAAAAACGGCCCTGGAGGCCCCATTGGTTAAAGAAACCTGTAATTTACTTCTATTCAAAAATCTCAAGTCTTCCCATACTTATCAGCTGCTGTATGTCCTGCAGGAAATGTTTTCTTTTCAGTCTCCTTTCAGTGCTTTCTGCTGGCATCTCTGTCTGAGACAGAAACTGTCCAGAGCAGGAGAGGGTTTCTCTGGGGATTTGCTCCTGCTCTGGACAGTTCTGTCTCGGACAGAGGTGGCAGCAGAGAGCACTGTGTCTGACTGAAGAGAAAACAACATTTCCTGCAGGACATACAGGAGCTGACCCCCCCAAACCACTTGTACCTTCGGACAGCTGCTTTTAATCCAAGATCTGTCCTGAGGTCCGTTCGGCAGGTGATGCAGTTATTGTCCTAAAAAATACTTTTAAACTTGAAGCCCGTGCCAAATGGGAGTATCTGTGCCCTAACTTTGCACCACCCCTCCGTCCCTCCTCATCTTTAGAAATGCTCCAGGCAGATTGCCTCCTATGGCAGCCTGGCACATGGGCTGGATCGTTAAGGACCTGTGCAATGTTCAGCATGGAGAAAATGTTTCAGTGGCATTCCTAATGCTGAAGAGGGTGGGGAGGAGGGACGGAGGGGTGGTGCAAAGTTAGGGCACAGATACTCCCGTTTGGCACAGGCTTTAAATTTAAAAGTATTTTTTTAGGACAATAACTGCATCACCTGCTGAACGGACCCCAGGACAGATCTTGGATTAAAAGCAGCTATCCGAAGGTACAAGTGGTTGGGGGGGGGGGGCAGATTGTGGGTACAGAGTTGCTTTAAGTATGAACCAAGAATATAAAATGAAATATTAAGTAGGCCAGATCTGTCTTCTACAGCTTGAACGTTTTAAGTATTTCCTGTTACTGCTCCCTTTTCTTTTTGCAAGTGTCTTTCTTGCATTTTGTCACTGTATTCTCTCTCTTTTTTAACAGAAAAATCATAAAACTTTCATGTTTGGTGCTTATATGTATTCAAAAAAACATAGCCTTTGATAGTGTTTAACCTTTTAACTGCTGTAGATTTATGAACTTGTGTTGGGGACTTAAAACCTATGTTTGATAAGTTATGGCAGTTAGTTGTGTTTTAAGGTAGTGGAATTTGAACCCAAGTGAAAGGTAAGTGCAAGATCACCCTGTGTAATGGAGCTAGTCATTGGCCGATGAACAAGCATTGGGCTGTTCTTTCCTGCTAAAAAATCATCAACTTGTCAACCCCACATTTAACGGTGCAATAGGGAAAGTGTGGTCAATGGCCGTTTACAAGAAAAGGTTGTATTGACGATCCAGTTATTGGTGATCATTTACAGACAGTCTAATGCTGGGTTTACACAGAACGATTATCGGGCGAATTTTCGCGATAACGATCGAATTCAAAAAAATTCGCTGATCGTTCCATGTAAACAGTCGTTCACTGATTTTACCTATGTGTGAGATAGGCTTAAGCGATCGCAAAACGAATATTCTGTACGTACCGTCTAAACGCTGATCGTTATAAAAAAAAATAAATCGTTACTTCGAAATCGTTAATCGTACGATCGGGCGAATTATCGCTCCGTGTAAACCCAGCATTAGGGTGGGTTTACACAGAAAGATTTATCTGACAGATTTTGGAAGCCAAAGCCAGGAATGGATTTGAAAACAGGATAGATCCCAGTCTTTCCTTTATAACCTGATCCCTGTTTATAATCTTTTCCTGGTTTTGGCTTCAAAGATCTGTCAGATAAATCTGTCTGTGTAAACGCACCATTATGCTGGGTTTACACGGAGCGATAATTCGCCCGATCGTACGATTAACGATTTTGAAGTAACGATTTTTTTTTTATAACGATTAGCGTTTAGACTGTACGATACATCGTACAGAAAATTAGTTTTGCGATCGTTTTGCGATCGCTTAAGCCTATCTCACACATAGGGAAAATCAGTGAACGACTGTTTACACGGAACGATCGGCAAATTTATGGCGAACAGCGATTTAAGAACCTGTTAAAAGAACAAAATGAATGATTTTTCGATCGCTCGCCGCGTTTACACGTACGATTATCGTTCGAATTCGATCGTTATCGCGAAAATTCCGTGTAAACGTAGCATTAGGCCATCTAATAAGAACCTAACCACTTGCAGCCTTACCCCATCACATGCTTGGGGACTGTGTATGTGACACCACAGGGAGCTCCTTGGTTTCTTTCCCTCTAATCCAGACCTGGGTATTACATTTGTGCACTGATATCAACTAACAAGACCTATAAATATAGTGCTTGAAAAAGCACTATATTGCAATCCGTATTCTTCTTCCAGCGATTCTTCTGCAATTAATACAGCCCGAACCGCTTTGTACAGAGACTCTGCTCAAACTGCGTTACGAAGCTCTCGGCGGTGACAGGTGTGCTATCTATTTTTGGTTCCAGTCGGATTTGTCGTTTTTAGGAAATTTAATCCCTAATTTCCCATACAAAATAATGGCCCATTGGAAATAATGGCCACACTCTAAACGCTAACAGCCAATCACAGCACATACGCAAATAGCTAAAATATAGCAGCCAATAGAAATTCTAAGGTCTTGTCAGTCAATGCCTCACAACATCCACATTGTCACATGTCCACTATTGACCAATAGAAGATGTAGAAGATGGAAGGTCCTTAACGATTTTGTCTCACTGACATGAGTAAAATTGTCATGGCAACTGAGCAATGATCTTTACCATTATAAGTAGCAGAGTTCAGTCAGTAAAGTAGCAGAGCTGAGGCAGCCGTGTAGCAAGTCACTCTTAAAGGGATGGTACCCAAGTTGCTCTTAAAGGGACAGTACCCAAGTCGCTCTTAAAGGGACGGTACCTAAGTCCCTCTTAAAGGGACAGTACCCAAGTCACTCTTGAAGGGGCATTACCCAAGCCGCTCTTAAAGGGGTGTTACCCAAGTTGCTCTTAAAGGGGGCGGTACCCAAGTCGCTCTTAAAGGGAATAGAGCTGATGCAGCCATGTAGCAGAGCCAACACCCACACTACGTAGCAGAGCTGAGGCAGCCATGTAGCAAGTCACTCTTAAAGGGACGGTACCCAAGTCGCTCTTAAAGGGACAGTACTCAAGTTGCTCTTAAAGGGGCAGTACCCAAGTCACTCTTAAAGGGGCGTTACCCAAGTCGCTCTTAAAGGGGCGGTACCCAAGTCGCTCTTAAAGGGAGGGTATCAAGGGTTAAAGTTTCTCTTAAAGGGAGGTCACTTTTAAAGGGGCGCTCTTTTCAAGTACTATGTATTTACCTGGAAATGCAAATCTAGTTTAGAAGATGGTATGCAAAGGATTTAGAAAATCTGGTAAAAATACTGGTAACCAATAAAGCTCTCTTGACATATTTGTATCAACATTCACTAAACAATAGCTTCCATTTTGTAAAAAACAATTCTCTTTATTACACATGTAAAATATTAGAAAGTGATGAATATGTGCAAGGCATAATGCGTAGGAGTGAGATATTCTGAAATGTAGACATATTTCGTCCCGTCTGGTTCCTGTTATTATGTAACTTTTTCATTAGACTATACATATCAATCTTTTTTAGTATACCCTGTACTTCTAACCACAATATTTACCTAGAACATAGAAATGTCTGTGTGACATATGTCTATACTGTCCATGTGTGTGCTGGTGAGATTGTAGAATGCGGACCCAGATAACAGAGCACTGTGTAATGTAATGTTTAGTACAGAGGGAGGAGGTCCTTGCCAAGCACTTCCTATCTTCTCTCTTCTGTACTCAGAGGCAGCATGGCAGACAAGGAGTCCTGTCTGTGCACACAGGGTTTCACCCTGTTTGGGATACTAGCAGCAGCTTACATAGCATTAACACTGGCATGGAAGGCAATATGTGGGCTGAGGAACCATGTTATATCTCGGTGCTGGAAGACGGATCTCACAAAGTATGGTCGGTGGGCAGGTAATGAAGAAGTTCTTGTATACAGGTTGCTATATATTGTTACATAGTCCAGCTATATTGTGGTGACAGGTGCATGCACTGGGGATTGAATTGTGAAGTTTGTATCTCTTTTTCCTGGGCTGAATTCTTCAAGTAAATCATGTACTGCATCTACAAATGTATTATGTGGCTTTTTATCTGCAGTATTATAAAAATCGTGACACAACCAGCTGTAGACTTATTCATTTAACTCTTTGAACCTTTGCATCTGTCTGGTACATTTATATACTTACTTACTTAAAGGGTTTTTCCATGTAGTTTTACAGATGTACTAGAGGCTGGAAATAGGTTAAAAAGAAAAATGTCTCACCTATGAAGTGCAGCGATGACATTGTGTGCATTGTTCACATTACACTGCAGCCAATCACTAGCCTCAGAGGTCACGTGCCCTATTGTATGGTGACCAGTGTTCTGAATGTGAGCATTATCACATACTTATCAGAGCCATACATGAAGGCAGATCTCCAAGCTTTCTTACTGATAGCGGTATGAAGCCAGGAGGCTCATCTGATTTGTGCCAAATCCATAGAAATCAGTCTCTGCCTCTGCATAAGTGTCTGTCTCCATGCCCCAGTCACAAGATGGAATAAGGAAAGACAAAGTCAAACTGGTTTCATTGTGTGATTATGTTTAATACCTTTTGTCATTTGACAAAAATAAAACTTTGAACTGGAAGTTTTCACGAAGCGGCGATCATGGTGAAGCTATGTTTCATGTCTATCATACTGTATAAGGTTTTGTTCAATGTCTCGTTTTTACTTTTTGCTTTGCAGTGGTGACTGGAGCTACTGATGGGATTGGGAAAGCCTATGCTCTGGAGGTAACTGCTCACCTGATCTCCTCTATTTTATTGTATTTAATAACAGTAACAATAGTAGCAAACTAAGCTACTTGATGGGACAAGGAGGGGTGGTAGTTTAGCAAGTAACTTCAAAAAATAACAGTTGGAACAATGGGAAATCTACAGAAAGGGATCCAGAGGTATTATACCTGTCAGGGAGGAAATGGAAAAAATGGAAAAAACAAAAAAAAAAAAATGAAAAATAAATAAATAAATAAATTAAATTAAATAAAAAATAATAATAAATAAAAATAAAATTAAAGGGGTATTACTATCTCAATTAACATAGTTAAGCTTCTTAGGGTTCTTAAGTTACATATTTTTGCAACATTCATAGCAAACTTCCCTCCCATTGTTGATAGCTTGTTGTCTAGGTTACTGACCTAGCTCTAATCAGTCTGACCTAGCTCTAATCAGTCTGACCACTGCTTTTACAGAAGAGTGGTAGAGAACTATGGGAGGGAAAGAACAGCATATTTGGAGGAGACAAGTTCACTAAATGAATGTATTTGCAAACTTGATGAGCCTTAAAAGTATAACTATATTGGTTGAAATGGGAATATCCCTTTAAGAAAAAACTGAGTATGTACAGTGTGTGTCACCAAAGGTCCAATATAAAAGTGGACTATCATTGCAGGAAATATAAATATACTAGTAATATAAGACTAGCATAGGACAGAACATACAGTATGCCCTTTATCAGCATAGGAATAATATCAACAAAAAAGACAACATCAAACAACAGCCATTCGACATATGCTGCCTAAGGCTATGTTCACACTACGTATATTTGAGGCTGTATAGCAACCAAAACCAGGAGTGGATTGAAAACACAGAAAGGCTCTGTTCACATAATGTTGTAATTGAGTGGATGGCCGCCATTTAATGGCAAATATTTGCTGTCACCTTAAAACAACGGCTGTTGTATTGAAATAATGGCAGTTATTTACTGTTATATGGCGGCCATCCACTCAATTTCAACATTGTGTGAACAGAGCCTTTCTGTGTTTTCAATCCACTCCTGGTTTTGGTTGCTATGAGGACCTGACATGAGGACCAAATACAGCCTCAAATATACATAGTGTGAACCCAGCCTAACCATGAGCTAGTCTGGACGTAAAATGTGGTTCTTCTATAATCGGTAACTGCAGCTGAAGTAGAAGGAAAGTTTAGAGCATGCAGGTGTAGCAGCTCCACTGTGCACCATCTGGAAGAATACATGGGATTTATAGGACAGAAATAGAAACCCAAAAGGGAATCTATGTGCCGAATGCTTGTTCTTGAAGGTTGCTAGGAGGGCAGAATGGCGCTAATAGGAGATCTCCTTCACTCCTTCTGAACATAGTCATAAAGAGTGAGACACTCTGTACAGTTTTAGGATACATCAGGCAGCAGCTCAGAGGGAATTCTATTCATTGATTCATGGTAGTGTTAGTACATCCGTCCATAACATAAAATAAACTGCATATATAGAGTGTTTTTACAAACATAATTTTTCATTTTAATAACAATATCTAACTTCATTCTTAGCTTGCAAAGCGTGGCCTGGATGTTGTCCTGATAAGTAGAACCCTGGAGAAACTGAAAAGAGTGGCTGCTGAGATAGGTATAAATGGGCCAGAACTCAACTTCTGAAACAGCAATAAAATGTAAATACACATATACACACACACACACATATATATAATGTTTTTGTACACATATTTATTTACAGAGAAGGAGTCTGGACGCAATATCAAATATATACAGGCAGACTTTACAAGTGGATCAAATATCTATCAGAAGATTCAACAGGAATTGAAAGGCTTGGAAATTGGAGTGCTGGGTAGCCGACATTCTTTACTTTATAATGTGATTTTGGCTAGGTTCACAGAATTTATTTAATAAATATTAATTTATGAAATGTTAAAGGTTCACCTATCACTAAACGCTGCTATGTAATTCCCACAGTTTGGTATGAGAGATTCCGCTTATTCCGGGGGACCATCTGCACCACTCAAGTTCTGTGCATGAGGACTTTTAGTTAGAATAAGGTTTGTGCACTGAACTCGGCTGGTGCGGGATGGGACATGTCACTTTTTTATGTATGCAGGTCACATCTTCAATTAAAATCAGTTGGAATAGGGTTTTTGTATAGAAAAAACATGTTAAAGGGATCCTTACAGCAGGTTAGATGACTCTAAGGGCCTTATTACATGGCCCAATCACAGCTGTAAATGAGTGATGATCTCCTAGATCGGCACTCATCTACTGAGCCTATTAGACTCAGTAGACCATTGTGCAGCAAGGGCTGCATGGACATCGTTAGCGATGTCCTTGCAGCCTGTGCTTTAAAAGTGTTATAATAAATGTTACCTGTCTATGCTCCCCAGTGTCTTCCTTGCTTCTCCCTGCAATGCACCGGCACTTCGCCAGTCACTGGCTGCAGCGGTCTTATCCCAGCCAGTGATTGGTTGAGCAGCCTGTCACTTCAGAGACCAGCTCTAAAGTTGCACTGGTGGCTTCGAGGAGCAGCAAAGAAGACACTGGGAAGCATGGAGAGGTAATGTATGAACTTTATTTTATTTATACTTTCATCAACCATAACAGCACATTGCTATTACATGTAGCGATGTGCGCCTGGCAGCCAAAGATTTTAGGTCAGGACCAAAGGACATGATTAGCTCATGATCATTGTCATCAGGTGATCATTGCCTGTTACACAGAGTGATAATCTGACAAAGCAGTCTGATGGGATTAGGATAATGGCTCTGTGTAATAGGGCCCTAACCTGTTGTTTTGTTTCCATAGCACACAGAACACTTAGAATTCTCTGCACCATTTTTGCTAAATTAATATGTAAATTTGGCGGTTCGGTGCATTAGAGGTCTAGCTAGTCTATAAGAAGGAAGAGTGGAATGGTGCACGGAGGTCTGTATTCCTGCCACCAGTGCACAATACTGCCTAATTTACATGTTAATAACCTGAAGATTTAACAAAACAGCTCTAAGGATGACGGTAGGAAAATTACTTTTATTGTCAGTGCCCTGTGCAATACAGAAATATAACGGCCGACTGATCTTTTAACCTCCTCCTAGTTTTCCTTTAACCCCTAGGTGACCTAGGACGTACCGGTACGTCCTGGAAGTCTGTCCCCAGACGACCCTGGACGTACTGGTACGTCCTGAGTTATGAAGCGCGCTTCAGAGCGGAACGCGCTTCATAGCAGGTGGAGGCCGGCTGCAATCAGCAGCCGGCACCTCACCGTTAATGACACGCTGCAGCGATCGCGCTGCAGCGATCACGCTGCAGCATGACATTAACTCCTTAAAGTGTAAGTCCCCTGTCACTTACCGATCGGGACCCCCACAGTGTGACTCTCTCACCTGCCTCCGTGCGGTCCGATCGGCGCTCTGGTCACTGAGCCTGCACAGGCAGGCTCAATGAGCAGAGCGCCGATAACACTGATCAATACTATGCCTATGGCCAGGGCCGATTCTAGCTTTTTTGCTGCCTGAGGCGAAAATTAAAATGGCGCCCCCCCCTCCCCCGATACTAGTATAATTTGTGTAGGAACTTTTCTCACGTATTCTCACGTCGATACCTCAGCTATTCGTAATTTTATTATTTTCTCATTATGTATTATGATGTTCTGCAGAATCTCATCATACACCTCAGCTGCTGCAGAACCTCATAATACACCTTAGCTGCTGCAGAACCTCATCATACACCTCAGCTGCTGCAGAACCTCATCATACACCTCAGCTGCTGCAGAACCTCATCATACACCTCAGCTGCTGCAGAACCTCATCATACATCTCAGCTGCTGCAGAGCCTCATCATACACCTCAGCTGCTGCAGAACCTCATCATACACCTCAGCTGCTGCAGAACCTCATCCTACTACACCTCAGCTGCTGCAGAACCTCATCATACACCTCAGCTGCTGCAGAACCTCATAATACACCTCAGCTGCTGCAGAACCTCATAATACACCTTAGCTGCTGCAGAACCTCATCATACACCTCAGCTGCTGAAGAACCTCATCATACACCTCAGCTGCTGCAGAACCTCACACTACACCTCAGCTGCTGCAGAACCTCTTCACACACCTCAGCTGCTGCAGAACCTCATCCTACTACACCTCAGCTGCTGCAGAACCTCACACTACACCTCAGCTGCTGCAGAACCTCTTCATACACCTCAGCTGCTGCAGAACCTCTTCATACACCTCAGCTGCTGCAGAACATCACACTACACCTCAGCTGCTGCAGAACATCACCCTACACCTCATATCAGTGATAGTGTGCTGTATACTTACAGAGGTGGTGCAGTCACAGAGATCCCGGCAGGAGAGGGAGGTCAGAGGTCATCTTCAGCGCGGCGTCCAGATAAGGGAGCAGCTTCTCCTCACAGTGACAGGAGAGGGGGAGGGGGGAGAGAGAGGGAGCGCAGGGGCTTTCTCTCTCTCCCTCTCTCTACATACTCTACAGATCACTCCCCCCCCCCCCCCCCCCCCCCCCCCCCCCCTCTGAATAGACTGGAGGGAGCTGAGCACTAAGCACAGGACCCGGTGGCACCAAGCCACGGAGTGCAGAGTGCAGTACAGTGATTCCCTAGGCAAAAGATTCGGGGCAGTGAACTTCCTGTTTGGGGCCCTGGATCTTAATGCCTGGGGACACCACTGCACTCAGCACTGTTAGAAGATCGGGACTGCTGTCATTTTAGCTTTCACTAAAATGACAGCAGAGAAGATTCTGCCGCCCCCTGCAGGACCCCAAGAGCTGCCGCCTGAGGCAGAAGCCTCAGTCTGCCTCATGGCAGAAGCGGGGCTGCCTATGGCATAGCAATGATCAGTGTCTGCAATCAAAGTTATGTATGTACAAGTCCCCCAAAGGGACTTAAAATGTGTAAAAAAAAAGTTAAAAATCACTAACACACTGCGCCAAAACCCCTCCACCAATAAAAGTCTAAATCACCCCCCTTATATAAATAAAACATATAAAAATAAATAAACATATAATATACCGTAGCATGCGTAATTGTCCCATCTATTAAAATATTACAAGCGTCATTGCAAACGGCGTACACGAAAAGAGGGAAAAAAGTGCACGGATTACCTATTTTATGTTACATTATATATAAAAAAAATTAATAAAAAGTGATCAAAACATCCGATCTTCACAAATATATTATAAATATAGTATTAATAAAAACTAGAGATCATGGCGGAAAAAATTACACCATATACAGCCCCGTAGGTGAAAAAATAAAACCATTATAAGCGTCACAATAGGCTCATTTTATTAATATTTAATTGCCAAAAAAAAAGGATTTCATTAAAAAAAAATATATAACATTAGAGAATCTGTGTAAATCTGCATATGGTTGTGTTCGGACTTACCTATAGAATAATGGTATCATGTCGCTTTTACCATATAGTGTATTACGTAGACACAGGAATCCCCCAAACGTTACCATATTGCATTCTTTTTTACGATTTCACCTATTTATATCTTCATAAATAATATATTTGGAATTCCATCATACATGCTATGGTAGAATGAAAGACGCCATTACAAAGCACAACTATTCCTGTAACAAACAAGCCATTACATGGCCTTGTAGATAGAAAACTGAAAGTGCTAGAGCTCTTAGAAGGGAGGGAGGGAAAAACGAAAGCGCAAAGATCAAAATTTGCACGGTCCACTGGGTCATTTTGGGCCTGGTCCTCAAAGGGTTAAGGTGCCCACGTACAGATTCCACAGCAGATTTGAAGTTGGAGATTCAAAGCAAATCAAATCTGGGCCATCAAATCTGCTGCAGATTTAACTCTTCACCATCAAATCTGCTGCGGATCCTATACGTGTGGACACACCCTTAATGTCAGTGTAGTGTTCTGTGTCAGTGTATAACACATTTTTGACATAATATTGTTAATTTTGTATTTTTCTCCTAGTAAACAATGTGGGTATAAAAATATCTGAAGCGACCACTAAATTTCTGGATGCACCTAACCTTGAAAAGGTATCAACTATTTTTTTGCTCATTCTTTTTTTTTTTAAATTTAAATAAAGTGTTTTTATTAACAAATTTTTCCCTTTTAACTCTCTCCTCCCATGCTAGGAGGTGCAGAGGGAACCAGTCTTAAATAAATGAATGGCAAATGGAAGAAACAACTAAATGTGAAGTAGAGCTTTACAGGGATTAATCCGGCATCTCTGTAATGTTCCCATCAGATCCAGTTGGAAATGAAGGGGTATAGCAGGAGGGAGAGGAGGACGTGCAGATTACACACCATCCACTTATGCTGAAAAAAACATAGCCATGTAAAATGGTTGATTAGGAGACTGGGGAATTTAGATTAAACATGTTGGGGTAGTTGCTCGATTATAGGGGACCAGTCCTTAAAGAATTGTGCGGTACGCCATTCTTTTTGCAGCTACGCCTCTACCCAATCCATTTATAAGAGACCTTTGCTAATTATTAAAGTAATTGGGAATTTATTCTTACATGCCCGTCATAATTAATCCCCCTGCCAGCACATGGGCACGCTGGATTTATGTAGAGGTTAACATCTCTATATAAACCCGGGGTGGATCTGAGCTACCTGTGCTAATCTATTCAATACTCACCAACATGTGACCATACAATGTCACTGAGTAATGGTCACATGTCCCTCCATACGAGCCGTGTCATGAATGGGATCGCATCAGGAGGGCATGGACTGGCCATCGGTTAAGGGGGCAGATTGTCAGTAATAAATAATAAGGGCAGACATAATCATAGCAGTATGTAAAGATGTTGCCCTGCTCAATCATTGACATGTTAAAAAGGGCAGACAGAGTGGCCAACCTCTATATATGCATCTTTTAGTATGTAGTTTTTTCTCTGTGAAAGGATCTTCTAATTTTTATTACTTTTAACATTCTATATTTATATCTTTGCCAGATGCTGGACAGTATAATAAACTGCAACATACTGTCAGCTGTACAGGTAAATATCAGTGCTGTATTAACCTATTTCCTCATATGGGTATAACTATATGTCCATGTTTGAATCACTAGGTTAACTTAAAGTATTCCAGAGCTCTAATCCCATAAAATGAGACAGGTCAGATTTAAAAAAATGGGTTCAGGTCCTTAAAGGAGAAGTCCGGTTAAAATTATTTTTTTATATGTTATTACTGATGGAAAGTTATACAATTTTCTAATGTACATTAATTGTGGGAAATGCTCATATACTGCTATTTCCCTTAATTTAGTATATCAGGAAGTGTTAGAATTATCTCAGAATCAGTGTCCTTATTATCGCTCCGTGTAAACTTAGCATTAGCCTGCCGAACTGCTGCAGCTCTGGACTACACTCAACTACTACTCTCATCACCTGCTCATAGCAAGAGCAGGTGATGGGAGAGTAGTAGCTGGGTTATATCTCTGAGATAGCCGCCACCGCTGCTGATGCCGTGCAGGGGAGCCGCTCATCACTGCAGCCATCATCCCCCTCCTGCTTCTTCCTTGCACTATCTGATGGCTGACTCCCCGGCCGCCGGCACGTGTAATCGGAGAGCGGCGGCCGGGCGGGGAGTCAGCCATCAGAAGTTTGCCCGGATCCCGGAAGAAGAAGCAGGAGGGGGGAGCGGAGGGGGATGATGGCTGCAGTGATGAGCGGCTCCCCTGCGCGGCATCAGCGGCAGCGATCTAAACTACTACTCTCATCACATGCTCATAGCATGCGCAGGTGATGGGAGAGTAGTAGCTGGGTTATATCTCTGAGATCGCCGCCGCTGATGCCGCGCAGGGGAGCCGTTCATCACTGCAGCCATCATCCCCCTCCGCTCCCCCCTCCTGCTGCTTCTTTCGGTATCCGGGCAAACTTTACACTTTCTGATGGCTGACTCCCCGCCCGGCCACCACTCTTCGATTACACGTGCCGGCGGCCGGGCGGGGAGTCAGCTATCAGATAGTGTAAGGAAGAAGCAGGAGGGGGGAGCGGAGGGGGATGATGGCTGCAGTGATGAGCGGCTCCCCTGCGCAGCATCAGCGATCTCAGAGATATAACCCAGCTACTACTCTCCCATCACCTGCTCATGCTATGAGCAGGTGGGAAGAGTAGTAGTTGAGTGTAGTCCAGAGCGGTGGGCATCTGTAGCGGCGGCAGCGGCGGGCTTACTGTGATGTACTGATTGATTACATTTATAGAATACCTTGGGGAGCAAGTATTCCATAAATGTATTCAATCTAAAACACTGTATATTACATTTACATACACATCCATTGTAATTCCAATGGAGTGTCCAGCAGGGGCGCACTATATATAGAAGTCAATGAGTACCATTGACTTCTATATATAGTGCGCCCCCTGCTGGACACTCCATAGGAATTACACCATTCGTCGTGACGTCACTGATTCTGAGATAATTCTAACACTTCCTGATACACTAAATTAAGGGAAATAGCAGTATATGAGCATGTCTCATAATTAATTTACATTAGAAAATTGTATAACTTTCCATCAGTAATAACATATAAAAAAATAATTTTGGCCGGACTTCTCCTTTAAGGGCATTTTTGGCCCGATTCTGAAAGGGTTAATAGTGACATGAGATTATAAGTTAACATTTTATATATATACAGGCTTTTTTTTAACCCTTTTTTTAGGTGAAGACAGCTCAATTTGTGTCATAAGTTAGATGACTGTGTTACAAATAATGGCATACACTAGCAAATAAAAAAATTACTATAAGATACAGCAATCCTGCTTCCAAAAATGAAATCTGACATCTGGGCTGACTCAGAACATGATTCCATGCCCAATGTTGGCTTTAAAATACTACATGTCTCCATGATAACAATACAGCTTATAAAGGAAGTACTCTTGCTTCTTTCAGATGACACGAATCGTTCTTCCTCAAATGGTGCAAAGGTAAGTATATTGTTGTTCAGGTGGATAAAATGTAGATACTGAGAATAAGAAAGAAATGCGAGCAACCTGTGCTTTCTTTTTCAAATTTTCACTGTTATTCCTTAGGAAGAAAGGACTGATTATTAACATGTCCTCAGAAGTTGGAAATCGCCCTTATCCAATGGCACTCATCTATAGTGCCTCAAAGGTATGGATGAAATCTGCTGGAATACATCCCCTACTGCCGAAACAACAGAGCAGTTTTACTTAGGACAGTGAAATTCCAACACTGACATTTACATTACATAGTGAAGTGGGATGAAATACCAAGCAACAAGAATCCAGGCCTCTGTAGTCTGTGTATATATATATATGTATTGGGGGAGGTTTATCAAACATGGTGTAAAGTGAAACTGGCTCAGTTGCCCCTAGCAACCAATCAGATTCCACCTCAAAGAGTCTGTGAGGAATGGAAAGTGGAATCTGGTTGGTCTAATCCCAGACCTGGACAACATCATCCGCCAACTCCTGGACAGTCTGTGGTGACATGTGACGTTGGTGGATGGAGTGAGACATGATGTCCCAGATGTGCTCCATCGGATTTAGGCCTGTGGAACTGGTTGACAAGTTTCAATGCCTTTATCTTGCAGGGACTGCTGACACACATTAGCCACATGAGGTCTAGCATTGCCCTGCATTAGGAGAAACCCAGGGCCAACTGCACCAGCATATGGGCTCACAAGGGGTCTGAGGATCTCATCTCGGTACCCAATGGCAGTCACATGGAGGGCTGTGCGACCCCTCAAAGAAATGCCACCCCACACCATTACTGACCCATGGCCGAACCGGTCATGCTGAAGGATGTTGCAGGCAACAGATCGCTCTCCACGTCATCTCCAGACTGTCACATGTGCTCAGTGCTAACCTGCATTCATCTGTGAAGAGCACAGGGCACCAGTGGCGAACTTGCCAATCCTGTTGTTCTCTGACAACTGCCAAACATTCTGCACGGTGTTGGGCTGTGAGCACAACCCCCATCTGTGGATGTCGGGCCCTCATACCATCCTCATGGAGTCGGTTTCTAACAGTTTGTGCAGACATATGTGTCCTGCTGGAGGTCATTTTGCAGCGCCCCTCCATGTATTGTACAAAGGTGGAGGTAGCGGTCCTGCTGCTGGATTGTTGCCCTCCTGTGACCTCCTCCACGTCTCCTGGTAGCGCCTCCAGCCTCTACACTGGCAGACACAGCAAACCACCTTGCCACAGCTCACATTGATGTGCCATGCTGGATGAGCTGCACTACCTGAGCCACTTGTGTGGGTTGTAGAGTCTGTCTCATGCTACCACGAGTGTGAAAGCACTAGAGATGAGCGAACCTCAAGCATGCTAGAGTCAATTCGAACCCGAACCTTCGGCATTTGATTAGCGATGACTGCTGAAGTTGGATAAAGCCCTAAGGCTATGTGGAAATCATGGATATAGTCATTGGCTGTATCCATGTTTTCCAGACAACCTTAGAACTTTATCCAAGTTCAGCAGCCCCAGCTAATCAAATACCGAACGTTCGGGTTCGGATCGACTCAAACCCGGTTCGCTCATCTCTAGAAAGCACCAACATTTAAAAGTGATCAAAACATCAGCCAGAAAGCATAGGTACTGTGAAGTGGTCTGTGCAGAAGCCAGATGATTCCACTGAGACTGCACGAAATTTGGTAACTTCTTCCTGTCACCCTATGTAAGCTAACAGAATAATGACACTTTTTTTTTGCGCAGCCTGTTACTATTAGATCACTTATTTATATTTGGAGACAGCAAGGAACACATAAAAAAATATGTTGCTTGCTAACTGGTGCCCCCAAAGTAGGAAAATAATAACTAAATTATGGTATGAAGTAAATGAGAAAAAAAAATAAAAACACTCCCTTTAAAAAAAAAAAAAAGTGCACATATCGCTGAGCCTAAATGCCCAATTTTAGCAATTTAGCATGGGTGTCAGATATGTTCCTGTCATAAAGAATCTACATTACATAAAACATTAACTAACTAAACTAAATTAGCATCCCACCGCACAGTATACAGCAGGAACTACAATTATTGTTATAACTTTTTTTTAGTTTTTCACTTGTCACCTTATCCCTCACTACACAGAAACAATGATGTGTTTCGAGGGGCAGAGAATGAAATAATCCTAGGATTTTTATCTACCAGGTCTTCGTGGATTTCTTTTCTCGTGGTCTTCATATAGAATACAAGTCTCGAGGAATAACAGTGCAGGTCTGAATTCTAAATATATTATATTATACAGTACAATGTTTCTTTTCACATTTTACAGTGACTATAATAGACTTTTGTTTTTCATGCGTCAGCTCATGTGAAAAACTGCTTTATCTCTGTATCTTACCCAACAAGATTCTATATATAGTTTATACTAATTTTAGTAACTTACTTGAATTTTGACAGAAAGTTATATACTCTTATTCTGTAATGCGGATATATTTTGTGCATGGGCTGAGCTGATCTCCACCCTGAGGGCACCAACCAAGCCTGTATATACTATATATCAAATTAGCAGGACCCTATAAATACATTACACGGTTTGGCCACAGCTGACCAAGCATCTCCACTAAAGCAGAAATTATTACGTGTACATTCAGATGAATAGCTGTCTATGTAATACAAGAATATCTGAACAGGGCCTGCTCATACAAAGTCGTTGCCTTACAAATATGGTTATTCCTATCTCATAAAGAGATGGTAAATCACTAGGATAAACCATCAATGTATGATCATGGGGCCTGACCTCTGAAACTCAGATAGATCAAGGAAATTTAGCTTATTTGGCACCCAGTTGCTCCCGGTCACCAGGCTCCCGGGGAGTAGATGGCCAGGGCACTGCAGTGTAGGAGAAATCAGAAAAGAAAATGCATTCACTGATTATAAACTCATGGCATATCCTAGCAGTGTCTTTATAAAATGGAGATACCAATCTAGGGCAGCCACTGACAAATTTAAAATCTCTATTTAAAAGAAAGGATGAAAGTGCATTGATCTAAAGAAGTGATGCCCAACTGAGTGCTCCTGTACACAGAATGCTCTGCCAAGCTATAAAGTAGAGCTTTTTATCCAGTTGTGGAGTACTATGAAACATTTTTAAAAGTAATAATGTGTTTTAGGAGGTTCATATACAGTACTTGTATCTATGTACTGTTTTTCTTTTAATTTTATTTTAAGAAATGAATAAATTACAAATCAGGAAAAGTTACCACAATTTAAGACAGAAACTTATGCATAAAGTAACAAAAGAACAGCATAATTTAAAAGGGGGAAAAGATGGCTTGGGACAACCTACTTATCCGGATTCTGTTCAGACACAAATCCAGCCCTGTCTGTGGATTAAGTCTTATATTGCTACTAAGCCATTTTATTGGAAATGTGGCTAAGCTTCAGGACAGAGGCTGAACCCATGGATATCATACCCAGGGCCGGCGTCAGCACCCGGCCAACTAGGGCAAGTGCCGGGGCCCACAGCGCCTCTAGGGGCCCAGTCCCATCTGTTGCTTTTTTTTTTTCTCTGTCAGGGAAAAAAAAAAGTGCAGTAACAGAGAGGACTGGGCCCCCAGAGGTCGCATGGGACAGTAAGGGGGGCGTCCGTACATACTGGAGTCCCAGGCACTTGTCTCTTTGCACAAAACTTCAGAGTGCTGCTGCAACTATGGGGGATAAAGGACCTTTCAGCAGCTATGGTGGATAAAGGACCTTTAATGATGTCACTGGTCATGTGATCGGACACGTGATGGAGGGCAGGTAGGCTCTGGAAACTGTTCTGTATGTACTGGGGCTTCTAGTTTTCTGTGTACAGGCCCAGCTGTGATACTGTATATATAACAAGAACATGCTGAGACCTCTAGACCAGAGGGCTCAGCATGTCCATGTGTATATGTATATGTATATATATATATATATATATATATATATATATATATATATATATATATATATATATATCTCTATCTGTAGGGGCTGTATACAAGAGAACTGAAAGCCCCAGCATGTCCATGTTGTGTAAATATACTGTATATCACTGCAGGAGCTGTATACAAGAGAACTAAAAGCCCCAGCATGTCCATGTTGTGTGTGTATGTATATATATATATATATATATATATATATATATATACACACTGTATATCACTCCAGGAGCTGTATACAAGAGAATTAAAAGCCCCAGCATGTCCATGTTGTGTATATATACTATATATCACTGTAGGAGCTGTATACAAGAGAACTAAAAGGCCCAGCATGTCCATGTTAAATACACATAGCAGGAGCTGTATGCAGGAGAACTAGAGACTCTAGTTCTCCTGTATACAGCTCCTGCAGTGATATATATATATACACACACACACAACATGGACATGCTGATACCTCTAGTTCTCCTGTATACCGCTCCTGTCTGTGATATATACAACATGGACATGCTGGCGCTTCTAGTTCTCTCCTGTATACAGCTTTTGCAATGTGACAATCACAGAGATCAGGAGAAAGATATGCAGCAGCCGCATGTTTCTTCTGCTGCAAATCTTTCCTCGCCTGTATCTCCATGATTTGCTCCTCAAAGGGGCCCGCTAAGGCTCTGTCGCCCAAGGGCCCACAAAAACCTGGAGCCGGCCCTGATAATACAACTACTTAAGTTGTTCTTTTTATTTGGCAGTCTACATCGGCCTTATAACATATGGATGGAGCAGCATTGAGCATGTTTAACCACAACCATATTCAAATGGGGATCTCAGGGATCTAGCATTTATTACCTATCAGAATATGCCTGTAAAATGTATTCTTCCTTCCATAGTGTGTGATGCCAATGTTTGTCTCAACTGACATGACCTATAAAATGAAACCTAACATTTTTGTGAAAACTGCCGATGCATTTGCTTGTGAAGCTTTGAACACCATTGGATACACAGAGAGAACTAGTGGCTGTCTCTCACATTCTCTTCAGGTACAACATATCATACTTTATGGGCATAAACTTCAAAGATAGAAGCATTTTATTACCTGACTATGTCCTATTTATGCTTTATCCTTTATTATACACAGGACATTTCATTCTTTTTTTTCTTTTACAGAGTTACGCTTTGAACCTTGTGCCGGACAAAGTTTTCTACTTTATACTGGCAGCCGATTCACTGAATAAACATTTTGAAAATCTGAGCAGCAGCAATAAAAATAACTGAATATTATGTCCCATACCATACACATGCAGAACTTATAACTTTTCTAAAAGTTTGTAAAAGTTTAATAAAAACATTGGTGCAATCATTTTTTGTCTTCCAAAATTTTGACATTTTCTATTTTTACATTAAAGGACAAGTGCCATGAAAAACTTTTCCCCAGTAATTGAAGCACATTACAAAGTTATATAACTCTGTAATGTGCTTCAATCACCTATCTGCCTCCCTTCCCTGTCTTTCTCCCCCTCCACCCCCCACCAGGAAGTATCCTAACTCACACAGACCTAATGACTGTCGTCACCGTCACCAAGCTCTTCTCTCAGCTCCTTCTCCTGTTAAAGCAGCCCCCCACCTCCCCTGCCTTGTCAGGTGACTCAGCTTGCTCAGCTCCCATTGGCTGAACAACTGCAAGCCATCACTTGGACTGGGGAGGGGGAGGCTGGTGTAACAGGACCTAGAGCAGCCCTCCTGCTGATGACTCATCCTCACAAGAAGGAGCTGCCTGGTGACGGCAGTCATTAGGTCTGTGTGAGTTAGGACACTTCCTGGTGGGGGATGGAGGGGGGGAAAAGACAGGGAAGGGAGGCAGATAGGTGATTGTAATGTGCTTCAATTACTGGGAAAAAGTTTTTCATGGCACTTGTCCTTTAAATAGCAGACATCTGGTTGGTTGTCAGTGGCTGCAACACTGAAACTGTATTCATGCTACCTATATGCATTGAGCTTATGCTGTAAAGGGAGAACAAAATGAAATCTTATAATGGCATATAATAAGGTCAATAAAGATGCTGCAAAAATACAAATAAATGCAGTATGTATTTTCACAAAATAGTTAGACGTAATCGGGGAGGGTTTATCAAAGGGTGTAAAATATACACTGATGTAAACTTCCTACATTAACCAGATACAGCTTCTCTATCATTTTACCAGAGCTGAAAGCTGAGCTGTGATTGGTTTCTGTAGGCAGTCTCCACCAGTGTATATTTTACACCCTTTGATAAATCTCCCCCATTGTGTACAACATTTTGCAGCAGGCAACTAGGGGGTGCATGTCAATGCTCAGGGAGGATTATATGGCAATAAAAATTGCATTGTCTTTCGTAAATCACTTTCAGTTTGGCATAGTACTTAATGTAGAGTCACAAGCAGAACTTTCTTGGAGATGATTTCTTTAATAAGTAAAACCACTGTCTTTGACACATTATCCCTTGGGGATAATAAAAGTTCTTGGCAAAAAACAGATCTTCATATACTAATAGCCCTATTTCACGGAACGATTATCGTTCATAGACTCGCTCCAACGACCGCTCGTTAACGAGCACTTAACGATTTTTTTTAAGCGAACGATAACACAATACGTGTGGGAACGTGAACGATATCTGTAGTGTAATGATTTTTTTGTGGTCGTTACATCGTTACATGGTCGTTTAAAACTTGGGGAAATGTAGGTAGACATTTCAAGAACGACTGAAAGATTTTTTATTCAACGAAAAGATTAGCGAATTATTGTTGAAAGAACAACGATTTTTTTTCGACATGTTGAAAAAAAATAGTGAACGACTCAACGACGATTTCGCTGTTGTCGTTTGCTGGTTTTCAGCTATTCCACAGAACGAATATCGTTAACGAGCGGTCGTTTGAACGATAATCGTTCAAAAAAGTTCCGTGAAATAGGGCCTTCACTCTTCATTGATAAGCAACTCTAACTCATCCACATGGGCTATGTTAAAGGCACCTCTATAGCTAACCAGCACCCTGCTCTGTACTGTCTACAGATGGTTGTCTCATCCTTAAAAACAAATCAAGAACTGGCCCTGTTATCAGATGTGGTGTTCTTAAAGAAATGTTTTTTTTTTTTTTTGGAAAGCCATCAGCTGAACCACTATAAACAGATCTTGGGAATCCAAAACTGTCCTGATACTTCGAGGGTATGCTGTGCACGATCCATAGGTTTAATCTCACAGTTTGCACATTGCTTGTGCCACTTTCGAACTGCTTTTCCTTCCAAGAGCTTTGCAGATATAGGCTCCAGCTTCTGTAAGCTTCTTTAAATCAATGCCCTAGAAAAGCAAAAATTCATACAATTAAAGTCCATGCCAAAATGACTGCATTAATTTCATGTCAACTGAAGCCTTGGAAACAAGACAATCATACATAGAGGTGTGTACATACTGTGTGAATGCCAAGGCCATGCAGCATATAAACAACATCTTCTGTGGCTACATTCCCAGAAGCTCCTTGTGCGTAAGGACACCCACCTAAACCTGCAATAGAGGAATCCACCACCTGGATTCCCATCTGTCGCAATGGAAAAGACACAATGTTATTGACCAAGAAACAGTACACTTACATAAATAAAAATTCTTAACCTAATGTATTCTAATCATAGTGAAACAAGTTATGACGGATACCATGATTCCACGTTAACATCACACTTAACTAATAAATATTCAAGTAACAATTTCCAGTTCCTTTATAGCAACAGAACATAATAACCCACATGAAGAACAGATGACTCCTTATGAATCAAGACATGCCATATACTTCAGGGGTCCGGGTACTTTATTCTGTGAATATTTGTTTGACTGACTAAGGGCATGGGCGAGCCCCTAATTGACATAAACCCCGATATAAGTGCAATAAGTGGATCGAATTTTATGTATTATTATCATGGCAAAATAGTGATGATTATTATGGTTCCTTCCTGCAACTTTACATGACCTCTAAGCAGATAATTCGAAAGGGGATGTCTATTTTGGGCATCTATTAAGTAGTTAGTAATTTTTCCTACTGAGGAAACTAGATTCCGAAAAATTCTTACAGATGTGCCAGGGGCCCCAGAGTACAGCTTTCTATACTGGTAATTATTTCCTTATGGCCAGAAAGGGCATAGAACCATTCAAACAAAGCAGTTAAGTTGGCACACCCCTTTAAGATGGAAAAAGATAAATTAGGTCAGACCCCCCCCCATGAGATATCACACTTATTCTCCTGTGTGGATAGCTTAAGTTGGAATACTCCTTTAAAAAGTTTTTTTTTCCTAAGGAGAAGGAAATACCAGGGCATACATTAAGTTATTACATATTCATTGACATAGTGAGCATTTTACCTGGAGAGCCACAAGTATGTTTGCTAGAGCCTGTCCATATGTGTCGTGACAGTGAACAGCTAGAGCCTTGGCAGGAATTACTTCCAGAACTGCTGTCAACATCTCTTTGATACTGCCAGGTGTCCCCACTCCAATAGTGTCCCCTAAAGAGATCTCATAGCAACCCATGGAAAACATCTTGTGTGCAACCTGACAATAAACAAGTACAATAGAGATCAAGTTTTTTGTAGAATTCAAATGTGTGCTCATTTTTTTTATGGTAAACCATATTTATAAAATCTGATTAAAGTAAAACCTCTACTATGAATTTAACCTATTCATAATTAATAATCAGTGCTTTCTTTCTGCCTTGCTCCACACACAGGAAATGCCCCCTCAGCCTAATGACTGGCTGAGAGCAGGTTACTGCTGTGGCCAGTGGTTGACCAAAAGGGTATTACTTGTGTGTCAAGATGTGTAGCATGAGGCATTAAGCAGTGGAAAAGAGCAGCAGGCAGGGGATAGGACTGGGGAGAATCACTTACTTTCATTGTTTCTAAGGCAGCCAAAGCCCTTAAAGCTAATATACTATGAGGTACATCTCTTTGGGGTTTTTATGTTAAAGCGAATGTACCACTAGGTACATTGCTTTTTTGTTTTTTTTACATGAACAGACAGTTACCGCAGGGGGTGGCAGTGCCGCGCTCCTTATTTTGAACCGCCGCCCAGTTCCCACGCATGACACCGGTCTATTACCAAGCACCCCCCCCCATACCGCCCACTATGCATATTAATATATATGCATAGTGGCCTCATCACCACGCAAGTGGCGGGAAGATGTCCCTTCAGAGACGGGCATCCTCCCTTGCATGCGCGAATGGGCCGGCCATCTGGGACGCAGGAAGAAGAATCCTCCCCTGTGGCAAAGTTTTTTCATCCCCAAGGTCATTGATATCAGGAGGTATATGTTTATGTTCATCTTGTCATGTGTGTGATTTGTTATTTTGTAAATTGTATTTAGTATGTCCCTGTTGAGAGATGTGCATAAAGTGGACGATGGGAGGAGTGTGCATGCATGGAGTGCATGACACTCCCATCATCCACTCCATGCATCCACACTCCTATCATCCACTCAATGCACAATCGCTCAACAAGGACACAGTAAATACAATTGACAAAATAATACACACACACGACAAGACGAACATAAACATATACTTACTGATGTCAGTGACATTGTCAGTGATATATATATTCATAGGGGGCGGTGAACTGGGCAGGCTGGGCAACACAGGAGGGGGCGGGTTGGGCAGGACACAGTGGTGCTCGAGGCAGGAGGGAGACGCCCCAAATGCTCTAAAGCACATAATTTGCATGGGGCAATTAGGGGATTACTCGGCAATGCGGGGGAGGAAGACAAGTTTCAGAACAGCAATCTGCAGCTAAGGTAATCAGCTTATGAGGTTCTCTGGTCAGAACCTGCTCATAGTGGTGCTTTAATGCAATAACGGCATAAGGTAAGCACTGCCAACATTGATATTTTTTTGATGTAGTAACCAGTGAGCTACTAAGACCCATCCTGGGAAATACAATTGCTTCTACATGATCACATGAGCGCTTACCCACAAAAGTTAAGGGACCAGAGGAAGTTGTCTAAAAAAGGTGACAGTGACACTAGGGAGCTCCTGTATTAGCTGCTGTAGTTACATGGATAGTATTAGAGCAGTGGTGTGTATCATTCCAGACCTTTATTTTTAGTTTTTTTTTTTGCCATTTCATGGGAAAACCCTCTTTAATATTTTACTCCATTTTGTCAAAATGACCTATAACTACACAATAGGAAAATGTAGGACAACTAAGTAATTATAAGTAGTAGAATAGTTTTCTGGGTATGGTACTCAAGTCCAGAGTACAGAAATGTATCTATAAATGGCAGATACTTATCAGTGCAAACTGCACATAAACACTGAAAAACTCATTTCCAAGTATACACCACTAGCACGTAAATGGCTCATGAACTTATTCGGGCTGTAGCACACTGACGGGAATACTCGGGAATGGAATTTTTTATTTTTATTTATAAGGTGTTCCAAAAACAGATCATGGAAGTGTAGACTAGGCAACCCTGCTTTTGGGATTGTTGGGGCCCGAGTTGTTAGAGCCCTAGTAAGTGGACAATGGCATTGATATTACTTTGTTCTGAGAGTAACTGGTTATTACTATTACCCTTGTAAATGGGGCATGTACCTTCTGGCAATATCCAGTCAGTCTTAGTGACACACCACACACAGTGTCAAGAGGAAAAGCACAGGAATGGCACAATGTATATAAGTATTCAGAAAGAGTGCCCCTGGATAGTTTACTCATGGAGAATGCAAGTATTTGCTAAATAGTCATGTCCGGAGAGATGGCAGGCCCTGTTTAAGTCAACATCTCTCACTGTAAGGTCTAAAAAAATTCATGTCATTCTTCTGCTGCATGCCAGCCTTTTGTATTGCAACTTACCTCAGCCACTTTACTAGGAGACACTTTGCCTTCATAAGGGCATCCAACAACACAAGAGACATACCTAAAATATAAACACTGAAGGTTATGGACACCTTATGGGGGGCACTATGACTGGCAATGTTATAGTCTAGCACAGTGTACTTTCCACTCCATATATACATTATTCTTTATATAATAACATTAGTAACAATCTATGCATCCCCAGCCCCTTCACTACAAATCCCAGCATGCCAAGCTATAGGCCCATCTATAATACAAATTCCTCTGTACATAGTTCCCTCCCCTACATATAACATATGCCGTTATAAGATGTGCCGTTTAACCCTTCCTGCACAACTCGTGCTGCAGCCCAGGAAGAATAAAAGAGCAGGAGGAGGCTACACTGATGTCCCCGCGCAGGATTCTGTAGTTTTTTTTTCTTAAAATCAAATAGCCCCCATCTGGGCAAAATAATTGAATTAATTGCCCAGCCCCAATAAATATATAGTTACAGGCAGAAAGACTTTTACATCTACCATGTTCCTCTACAAGCCTGTAGATCAGTGCCCTCATATAAAATGAAGCATTTTGATTCTCACCCTCGTACAGGTATATTTGCTTCTTTAGCTGCCTCTGTAACCACCTGAAATCTCTGTAAACTTTCTTCTATGCTGCAGTTAATATTCTTCTTACTGAAAAGCTCAGAAGCTGCACCAAATATGGCTACTTCTTTGGCACCACATTCAACCTAAAGAAGAAGCACAATGATAAACTAGAAAGCAATCTACAAGCAATGTTACTTTTCAGTCTAATATGAGGCACTTAGTGACCAGGAAAATAAGTGGACGCACATTAGTGGATAAAGCAAATACCAATGTTTTCTGGTATGTTGTTAAAGGTTTATTCCAGGCAACACTGCTAATTTCTATAAGAAGAATATGGAAAGAGTCTGACTGGGGCAGGTGAAATGTTTGGGGCTATCCTAATATACCTAAACAATGTTTACATAGATTTGTCCAGTAAACATTAGAAAAACAAGGAAAAGCTGAGGCTAGTATGGAAGTGACAGAGATTTTCAAAACACATCGATTACCAGGGAAAGAAAACCTGTTGCCAGTGGGGAGATCACCAAACCACCCTGACATGTAGCCCCTAAAGTACCACTCGGTTGTGAGTATTGGAACATAAATAGGGAAATACCAGGGTGGCCCCTTTTGTGTCAAAGTCTAACTCTGTTGCGAGTATTGCAACATGACAAGGGTTTACCAAAGCCAAGCATCCATCCACAGGCAGCTGTTTCGGGGTATTTACCCCTCATCAGTGTGGAGCAGAATTCTGGCTAACGGAGCAATAACTAGTAGACCAACAAAGCACAACAACCACTGAGCTCAGGGAGATCAGTGGAAAATAGTCCAATGAAGTACTCACTCAAGAGTCTCGATTGATACATTGCCTCCTGTAAATTTAAATATGCAAAAAAGGGGCCTCAGTTGCGAATCTTAAAACACAGGAATAGCCAGATGGGGATATTCGTCCATGTCACACACCCAATCCCCATTAGTAAATACTAAATCTAGAATGGTAACTTCACAAGCTAAGGGCCTCTATTAAATTCTTGCTTTTATATGTAAGTGCAAAAAAAATATTCCAATCAACATCTGACATGTTACATCCCCCATAACTACAATATCCCCTTTTACTGACATTTGGTATTTTTTATGACATAACATGTTATCATAATCCTTAGTTTGCCTTGGAGTATTATTTAGTTTAATACAGCAAGTTCAAACTTACTGCCTTCTGGAATCCTGCAAGATTTGGAGTCAACACAGGGTAGCTGACATTGGGGAACCTCTTGATTCCTTGCATTATACTGATATGATCTGCCATCTAAGTGAGAGAAAAAAATTACTGTTAAATACTAGTATTTTCATAAAATAGGAGTATTTACTACTGTGGCCACAGTTACTTAAAATGTACCTTCTTTTACTTACAATTCTTTTACTTACAAAAAAAACAAACATATGTTGCACAACATACTATGGGTATACTATAAACTTTGCAATAAAGTAGAATAACAGTCATCCTACTGGAGTCTCTGTTTTCCTGACTGTAAAGCTTCTGCAGCAGATGGGCCTATGAATGCTGTACAGCTCCTATTGGTTACAATTAGGAATGGTCCGAACCTGCCGAGGTTTGGGTTCGTACGAACCTGAACTCTCGGCAATGATTCCCGCTGTCTGCCCGCTCCGTGGAGAGGGTGGATACAGCGGGAGGACCGTCTGGAAAACTGGGATACAGCCTGTGGCTATGGCTGTATCCCAGTTTTCCAGGCGGTCCTCCCGCTTTATCCACCCTCTCCACGGAGCGGGCAGACAGCGGGAATCATTGCCGAGAGTTCAGGTTCGTACGAACCCGGACCTTGGCAGGTTCGGACCATCCCTAGTTACGATAGAAGCAGAACCGTGAGACTTGTGCTGCATACAATACTGATTTCTCAAAATAAACCTGCTCCAGCTTCTCTATCCAAGCTGTTTGCACCTGGCTACATATAGTATCACATGGTTGGTTGGTCCTGCCCAAACTGGCTTATTCTTTAGACAAATGTCTTATTTATCCAGGGTCCTATAGTCTCCGCTGAATATCTCCTATTGATAACAACAGAAGCAGGCCAGTAAACTTTCCTGCAGGCTACTGATGCCTAAGCTAGAGACAGCTTCCCTGGCAGGGATTGTAAATACTAAACACCCATGTAATTCATGACTTCATTGGGTGCATCAGAAACCATCAGAAAGTGTTCAGATTTCCTGAATTTTGCACAACAAATACCAATATACAGTGGTACCTTGGTTTAAGAGAAACTTTGATTAAGAGCGCTTTGCAAGAAGAGCTCATAGTTTTTCAAAATTGTAACTTAGTTTAAAAGCATTGCTTTGGTTTAGGATCTCCCTGTACTGGGTGGGAGGGCGAGTGGGGAAGAGGCATGGTCTGCACAGGGTGGTATACAGCACTGTACTCTGACCCAGGAAGTCTTCCTCACCTTCCAAATCATAGCAGATCCACTTCAGGCTGGGGCTTGCATCAGGGGACAGGACTGTGGAGGTAATCTCTTCATACCTGTAACCCCTCTCTCCCTTGACAGAGTGCTGAATTTATGTTCCCACATCTGCTTTGCTCATTCCTTCATGCTCCTTGTAGTCTCTTTCAGCCCTTGTGTTTCCCATTCTCTCCAGTCCTGCTATAATGTGCCTGCACTCACACTCAGCTATACACACTGCTGCTATAATGTGCCTGCACTCACACTCAGCTATACACACTGCTGTATAGAAAAGTCACTGTAACTGTCCTCCTGCACAGCTCTGCGGTTCTCACTTCCTGATTGGTCCGTGCTGAACAAACCCCCTTCTCTATTGCTGTCATGTGACCACACAGACCTCTAACAGCAGCCCTGCTTCTCTATTCTAGCCTGTTGTACTACGCTACTGCATTATGGGGATCTGCAGTTCCATCCTGTATCTACAAACTGCTGCTGGTTTTGAGGTTTATGCAGTTACTATACATTATACACCACATGCTGATTGCTATACTGTAGAGTAACGCATTATATGACTTATTCAGCTGTTTCTGAATGTTTGTTTCATTTGTTTTACATGTTATTAAGAATTTAAAAAAAACATTATTTTTGGGGCATGGAACCAATTGTCTGCATTTTAATTATTTCTTATGGGAAATTTGCTTTGGTTTAAGAGTGATTTGGATTACAAGCACAGTCCCGGAACGAATTATGCTCGTAATCCAAGGCACTAATGTATAGGACAATACATGCCGGGCGTCAGACTTCCAAATATTATCCACTTGTGGTGGGAAAAAATCTGCACAAAGAAATTGAGCATGATGTGAAATGGTCAGAGAAAGAGTGTATCTCATCTGTCATCCATCAGCGGCCTCTTAATGCAATTGTGTAATTACTGTATGAGTGTATGCAGTCTTTTCATCCCTGGTGTGAAGGGAAATCAATGCCTAATTGATTTCCAGACACCCCCCGAATGGGCCGTGTGGAAATAAATGTTCCTGCAGCTGTCAGAGCTCTGACGGCCACAGGAACATACAAACGTCGTCCCGTTTTCGGCCAGTATAACAACGGCCATTGCTATACTGTGTGTGAACATAGCCTTAGTAAGACAATACAGGCTTAAAATATGGAAAAGGGGCCTGGTGCTGTGAGCCAAACTCTGTATGTCAATCATACAGGGCAGGGCGAGCCATGAGATGAGTGATGCTGTGGAACGTCAGCAGCTCGGTTCTGCCTCCTAAACACTCCTAAACTCAACAATGAGACCTTACATTTTTAACCTGTCAACCTTTCCCCTGAAGTTCCCAACACAAAATTAAGGGCAGCAGAGTAGCCCATGTTGCCCCTTACTAATGCCACTTAAAGGAGAAGTCCGGCCAAAATGATTTTTTTTATATGTTATTACTTATGGAAAGTTATACAATTTTCTAATGTACATTAATTATGGGAAATGCTCATATACTGCTATTTCCCTTAATTTAGTGTATCAGGAAGTGTTAGAATTATCTCTTAAGCAGTGACGTCACGACGAAAGGTGTAATTCCTATGGAGTGTCCAGCAGGGGGCGCTCTATATATATAGACGTCAATAAGTACCATTGACTTATATATATAGTGCGCCCCTGCTGGACACTCCATAGGAATTACAGTGTATGTAATGTAATGTTATGCACTGTACTTTTGTGACTTCATGAATACATTTATGGAATACTTTGGGGAACAAGTGTCCTTGCTCCCCAAAGTATCCCATAAATGTATTCAATGAATACATTTGCTGGGCACCGAGCAGGGAGGGAGAGAGGTGCCATCTACCTCCCCCCTCCCTGCTCGGTGCTGGGAACATATACAAAAGTACTACTCCCCCATTATCTGCAGATAATGGGGGAGTAGTACCTTTTGCTATCCCTATCACCGCCCACGCCGCCGCCACCGCCGCTCACACAGGGGCTGCTTTTCATGTCCCCGGCCGGGGTGGGGGCGGGCTGACGCTGCCGGCATGCAAGAGCAAAAAGCGGTGGCCAGATAGTGTGAGGAACGGGGCGTGCGGACAGGCGAGCGAGCGGGTAGTGAGGAGCAACGCGGGCGGCGGGAATCAGCGGCGCAATAGTAAGTTTGAAGCCGGGAGGAGGAGGGGGAGCGGCAGAGGGCATAAAAAGCAGCCCCTGTGTGAGCGGCGGTGGCGGCGGCGCGGGCGGTGATAGGGATAGCAAAAGGTACTACTCCCCCATTATCTGCAGATAATGGGGGAGTAGTACTTTTGTATATGTTCCCAGCACCGAGCAGGGAGGGAGGGGGGGAGGTATATGGCACCTCTCTCCCTCCCTGCTCGGTGCCCAGCAAATGTATTCATTGAATACATTTATGGGATACTTTGGGGAGCAAGGACACTTGCTCCCCAAAGTATTCCATAAATGTATTCATGAAGTCACAAAAGTACAGTGCATAACATTACATTACAGACACTGTAATTCCTATAGTGTCCAGCAGGGGCGCACTATATATAGAAGTCAATGGTACTCATTGACTTCTATATATATAGAGCGCCCCCTGCTGGACACTCCATAGGAATTACACCTTTCGTCGTGACGTCACTGATTCTGAGATAATTCTAACACTTCCTGATACACTAAATTAAGGGAAATAGCAGTATATGAGCATTTCCCATAATTAATGTACATTAGAAAATTGTATAACTTTCCATAAGTAATAACATATAAAAAAATAATTTTGGCCGGACTTCTCCTTTAATGGAAGTTGAATGGCAGATATAAAACTATACATTTTCAAATACAAAGTAATATAACTTTATTAAAGCAATTCCAATAAGAGACAGTAGTGGCATTCACCTGCTTCTTATTTCAGATGCTTTATTCAGGCATAAAAAGGGCATATACACTCACCGGCCACTTTATTAGGTACACCTGTCCAACTGCACGTTACCACTTAATTTCTAATCAGCCAATCACATGGTGGCAACTCAGTGCATTTAGGCATGTAGAAATGGTCAAGACAATCTCCTGCAGTTCAAACCGAGCATCAGTATGGGGAAGAAAGGTGATTTGAGTGCCTTTGAACGTGGCATGGTTGTTGGTGCCAGAAGGGCTGGTCTGAGTATTTCAGAAACTGCTGATCTACTGGGATTTTCACGCACAACCATCTCTAGGCTTTACAGAGAATGGTCCGAAAAAGAAAAAACATCCAGTGAGCGGCAGTTCTGTGGGCGGAAATGCCTTGTTGATGCCAGAGGTCAGAGGAGAATGGGCAGACTGGTTCGAGCTGATAGAAAGGCAACAGTGACTCAAATAGCCAACCGTTACAACCAAGGTAGGCAGAAGAGCATCTCTGAACGCACAGTACCTCGAACTTTGAGGCAGATGTGCTACAGCAGCAGAAGACCACACCGGGTGCCGCTCCTTTCAGCTAAGAACAGGAAAACTGAGGCTACAATTTGCACAAGCTCATCGAAATTGGACAGTAGAAGATTGGAAAAACGTTGCCTGGTCTGATGAGTCTCGATTTCTGCTACGACATTCGGATGGTAGGGTCAGAATTTGGCGTCAACAACACGAAAGCATGGATCCATCCTGCCTTGTATCAACGGTTCAGGCTGGTGGTGGTGTCATGGTGTGGGGAATATTTTCTTGGCACTCTTTGGGTCCCTTGGTACCAATTGAGCATCGTTGCAACGCCACAGCCTACCTGAGTATTGTTGCTGACCATGTCCATCCCTTTATGACCACAATGTACCCAACATCTGATGGCTACTTTCAGCAGGATAATGCGCCATGTCATAAAGCTAGAATCATCTCAGACTGGTTTCTTGAACATGACAATGAGTTCACTGTACTCAAATGGCCTCCACAGTCACCAGATCTCAATCCAATAGAGCATCTTTGGGATGTGGTGGAACGGGAGATTCGCATCATGGATGTGCAGCCGACAAATCTGCGGCAACTGTGTGATGCCATCATGTCAATATGGACCAAAATCTCTGAGGAACGCTTCCAGCACCTTGTTGAATCTATGCCACGAAGAATTGAGGCAGTTCTGAAGGCAAAAGGGGGTCCAACCCGTTACTAGCATGGTGTACCTAATAAAGTGGCCGGTGAGTGTATATGCATTCAACAGAAACAGCCGTGTGTGTCACCACACTTCTTCCGGCTATCCAAACGATGAGCCAGATTCAGCGTGATGACGCACAACAGGTGTCGCTGTGTTTCGGTGAAACGCATATTCATGCCTGTTTTTATACCTGAATATAGCATCTGAAATAAAAAGGCTGGTGAGTGCCGCTATTGTCTCTTGTTGGGATTTCTATGTATCGTAATTTGGCAGAGCACCCCCAGGCTGGTGGTGAATCCGTGTTGCTTTATTACATGAGGTCCGGAGTTGCATGTGTGTTTGGTGAAGATGTTCCAGCTATCACTTGTGGATACAGTTTATTAAAGCAATGTTATTAGCTAAATATATGACTATATTTTTCTACATACCTGTGGAACCCATTTTGGAGACACAAAGCTTGTAGCTTCTATTGCTTGTAGTCCAGACTCGGATAACATATTAATTAGTTGGATTTTAACATCAGTTGGAACCACAGTCTGCATAACAGAAACAAATAGCCACTAAATCGTAAAGAATACTATCAAATTTTTTTTTTTTTTTTTTTTTTTTTTTTAAATGGCCTACTTAACTAATGCCAGGCTGCATTTCTGGCTAAAGAGCTGTGCAGCTGACTGCAGAACTCTTTATATACAGTATTTCTCATTATCACTGGAATTGGGAATATATGAAGACGACACGTACCTTCTCATTCTGCAATCCATCCCTAGGTCCCACTTCCACAATTTTCACCTCTTTAGGGAAAGAATAGTTTGGTAGAGAGCTGACCTGTTGAATATATGAGCTTCAATAATAAACACATTCTAGCGCTATATTGCTCTATATATTGTTTCTATACATGCATCATCCATACCATGTCTGGTAGCAGAATGCAGTAATGGGCCCTGTCAGCACCTCCTCTACAGAGATATTAGGTCTAGCACTCAGACTGTCTAGAAACTTTTTTTTTATGTTCCCCAAAGAAAAAGCACCATGGGCAAAGAGCTCACTGTCTCAGTGTATTGTATAAGTAATACAAATCACTTCCCACCAATGTCAGAATATATGTGTAACGCATTGCTGCTTTTAAACCAAAAATGTTATTTCTTGCCGTTTTAGGACATTTATTGGCTATGCTTGTATAGCAAAATAAGTATAACAATAATATTATTTATATAGCACCCGCAAGTGCGCACAATCTATAGGGAAAGTTTGAACACAAAAGAAAAGGCAGAGGGGTTATAGTGCTTCATTTCTACAATGGTCCTGCTATCTTTCATAAAAAGGATAGTACAAATGAAGTGCGATCGTGCGGCCGGGGGCTGGGGGATTTCGTGCGGCTGGGGGCTGCGGGGGGGCGATCAGTGCTGCTGAGGGGCTCATCAGGGCAGCAGGGGGGGCGGCCAGGCTATACATTACCAGGTCCCCGCTCCTGCTTGCTTCGGGGCAGGAGCGGCAGCTGGGGGGTTAATGGGGCGGGCTGCAGACAAAATCGCAGCAGGGATGTACATCTCTGCTGCGAGTTTCTCTGCTACTGAAAGTATAGAGCCGGGATCTGCAGCGAGTCTCGCTGCAAAAACGCAGCGAGGAGACTCGCTGCAGATCCGGCAATTGGGTTTGAAGCCTAAAAGAGATTTATTTAACAGTCAGCTGGAATCTGAGGCCTAAGCAGAGATAGGGATGGGACCAGAAGGCTGTCCAGCTTGATGCATTAAAGGAGGATGTAATAGAATAATAAAGTATGAGCATTTTAATTTACTGAATTTAGGTGAAAACAAAGGGTGTCAATTGTTTGAGCGGAGAGTGATGGAAGCAGAGGCACACAAGCCCTCCCATAGACACAATGGGGGTGCGCTACACAAATAAAAGCATTATTATTATATGGTGTAAAGTGAAACTGGCTCAGTTGCCCCTAGCAACCAATCAGATTCCACTTTTCATTCCTCACAGACTCTTTGGAAAATGAAAGGTGGAATCTGATTTGTTGCTAGGGGCAACTGAGCCAGTTTTACTTTACACCATGTTTGATAAATCTCCCCCAATGTGTGAGACTGGGGTAGGCGGGATTCCACTGCAAAGAGTTCCGCCACTTTTTCTTTGTGTGAACTGGCCGTTAGCATGTTCATCGTCTGATCTTAGGTCCTTTCAGGGTCCATTTACACAGAAAGATTATCTGCCAAAGATTTGACGCCAAAGCCAGAAACAGACTATAAACAGAGATCAGGTCATAAAGGAAAGCCTGAGATTTATCCTCTTTTCAAATCCAGTCCTGGCTTTGGCTGCTAATCTGTCAGATAGTTTTTCCTTACAAACACTCATACGCCTGATAATCGACCCATGTAAACAGGCCTAACAGTGTCAGCTGTTTGCAATGTGATTAACCCCTGACAGGCTGACTTTACCATACACAATGCAGGATCTCCAGCATATCTGCAGGTAATCTAGTTCCACTGATATTTGCAGCAGATCCTGTACATGTGCTTCTCCCAACCCATTCTAGCACCTGGCGAGACATCCAACAATAATAACTTTTACCATGTCTCTACAACATTGCAGAAGTTGTTTTTTTTTTTAAAGGGACAGTGCTCATTTAAGTGTAGAAGTTGGGAGACCATGCTCTTAGTATGGGGGCTCCAAAACCTTTGTTTAACATGGGGAAGCAGAGCGCCATGAAGCTGTGTAACATGGGGGAAGCAGCGCGCCATAAAGCCGTGTAACATGGGGGAAGCAGCGCTCCATGAAGCCGTGTAACATGGGGGAAGCAGCGCTCCATGAAGCCGTGTAACATGGGGGAAGCAGCGCTCCATGAAGCCGTGTAACATGGGGGAAGCAGCGCTCCATGAAGCCGTGTAACATGGGGGAAGCAGCGCTCCATGAAGCCGTGTAACATGGGGGAAGCAGCGCTCCATGAAGCCGTGTAACATGGGGGAAGCAGCGCTCCATGAAGCCGTGTAACATGGGGGAAGCAGCGCTCCATGAAGCCGTGTAACATGGGGGAAGCAGCGCTCCATGAAGCCGTGTAACATGGGGGAAGCAGCGCTCCATGAAGCCGTGTAACATGGGGGAAGCAGCGCTCCATGAAGCCGTGTAACATGGGGGAAGCAGCGCTCCATGAAGCCGTGTAACATGGGGGAAGCAGCGCTCCATGAAGCCGTGTAACATGGGGGAAGCAGCGCTCCATGAAGCCGTGTAACATGGGGGAAGCAGCGCTCCATGAAGCCGTGTAACATGGGGGAAGCAGCGCTCCATGAAGCCGTGTAACATGGGGGAAGCAGCGCTCCATGAAGCCGTGTAACATGGGGGAAGCAGCGCTCCATGAAGCCGTGTAACATGGGGGAAGCAGCGCTCCATGAAGCCGTGTAACATGGGGGAAGCAGCGCTCCATGAAGCCGTGTAACATGGGGGAAGCAGCGCTCCATGAAGCCGTGTAACATGGGGGAAGCAGCGCTCTATGAAGCTGTGTAACATGGGGGAAGCAGCGCTCCATGAAGCCGTGTAACATGGGGGAAGCAGCGCTCCATGAAGCCGTGTAACATGGGGGAAGCAGCGCTCCATGAAGCTGTGTAACATGGGGAAGCTGAGTAACATGGGGTTAGCTGAGTACCATGAAGCCGTGTCAGTCTGTGCTGAGCCCTTTATTACAGCTGACCACCACCAGGCCTCTGCTCCCGTCTGTGCCTGCCCCCTCAGGTAAGCCTTGGGGCCCTGGCAGACAGAGGCCACTACCATACAGAGCATGTTGTGTCTGACCTGCCGCAGCACCGCCCCGGAGGCCCAGCCTGCACCGAGACCCCACGGCACCGCTCTCCTGAGTGGCACCGCTAGCATAGCTCGTCACCTTCAGCTGCACAATGGAGTTTTAGCGTCGGCGTCACGTGATATGCAGCAGTCACATGACTATTTTACCCAAATTCTGTCACTAGGAGAAGCCAGGCGGCCTGATGCTGCCTCCGTCACTTACAGTCTAAATGATGATTGGTGGAGGAAATCCGTCCCGGAAGCTTCCCCCTGTGTCTATTCTATGTCCGGTAGCTCCCTTAGTAACATAGTAACTTTACTGCCCTCTATAGGCACTCATTCAGCACTGCTCAGTAATCGTAATCCGGCTGCCTGTCGTCATTCTGTACTCCCTACTACCTGTAGGTCATGTGGTCTGGTCATGCACAGCTAAACTACAACTCCCAGCAGCCCTCACTGTAAAACCCGGAAGGGAAAAGTCCTGCAACTGAGGTCGCGTAGAAAAGCTGCTGCAGTAGAGAGCTCGAGGTGTGTAGTCACTGCGTGTCTGTTGTAAGTGTAACAGCGGCTCAGTGTAGGTATAAGATAGCGCTTATCATCTATATAGACAGCACAGGATTGTTTTACTGCTGACATTGTATGATAGAACATACAGGAGTGCAGTGTATAGGGGAGAAGCTGCAGCAAGTACATAGGTATCCTGGAGACAATGCCTATTTAAAGGGATATTCCAGAGTTAGGTAGAAAACTTAAAGGAAGACTACAGGAGCACTATGCAGGCAGTTACATGTGTACAATTACAGGGGGTACGAAAAGTATTCAGACCCCTTTAACCCTTAGAGGACCGGGCCAATTTAAATTTTTGCATTTGCCACAGCACTTGCATTTTATCACCTAGAAACCCACATGAGCCCTTATTTTTGCGTTACTAATTGTACTTTGCAATGACAGGCTGATTTTTTACATAAAGTACACTGCGAAACCAGAAAAAAATTCAATGTGTGGTGAAATTGAAAAAAAAAAATGCATTTCTTTTATTTGGAGGGTATTTATTCTACGCCATTCGCCCTGGGGTAAAACTGACTTGTTATATATGGTCCTCAAGTCGTTACGATTACAATGATATGTAACATGTATAACTTTTATATTATCTGATGGCCTGTAAAAAATTCAAACCATTGTTAACAAATATATGTCCCATAAAACCGCTCCATTCCCAGGCTTATAACGCTTTTATCCTTTGGTCTATGGGGCTGTGTGAGGTGTCATTTTTTTGCGTCATGATGTGTTCTTTCTATTGGTACCTTGATTGTGCATATACAACTTTTTGATTGCTTTTTATAAAAATTTTTCTGGATTTGATGTGTCCAAAAATGATCTCCGCCACTAGACACCAGGAAACGGCTGCATCAGGTAGTCGGATGCAGCTGTCATCTTTGACAGCGGCATCCGATTATTTAATTAGCGGGCGCGGCGATCGGACCATGCCTGCTAATAGACGCGGTTTCGGGCTACATGCGGCACCCGGGACCGCGGCACCGCTCTGAACACCTGTGGGCGACCCTGGAGGTAAGGTCCAGGGTCTCCTTAAGGTAAAATGTTTCACTCTTTGTTTCATTGCAGCCATTTTGTAAGTTCAAAAAAAGTTCATTTTGTGCTCATTAATATACGCTCTGTGCCCCATCTTGACAGAAAGAAACTGAAATGTAGATATTTTTGCAAATTTATTAAACAAGAAAAACTGAAATATTACATGGTCATAAGTGTTCCGACCATCTGCTGTGACACTCCTATTTACCTCACATGCTGTCCTTCTGACCCTCCTTGAGATGGTTCTATGCTTTGGAGTCCAACTGTGTTTAAAGTAACTGTACCACCAGGCCCTGGCTAAAGCACTGAAGGCAGGCCGACCCACCCTTAGTGGGAAGAAACCCCAGCCCCTCCATGACGTGACTCCATTAGAAGAAATGGAACCCTATCATAGAGGCAAAATACAAAAGGTGCAACAGCAACCCACAGTTGCAAGGGCCTACCATATATACTCCTCCCAGCGTTTGTTTGATCAAATAGTTTGCTAAGATCCTCACTTTTCTAAAAAAAAAATAATTATATTTTAATTTTTAATATCTACAGAGCAGGTGTTTACCATGTTTACGCTGAGAGGAGTATATATGGTAGGCCCTTGCACCTGTGGGTTGTTGTTGCACCTTTTGTTTTTTGTCTGTACTTAAGCCACAAGCAGCGTGCAACCTGCAGTATGAACAGAGTCATAGATGTGCTGCCAAAATTTCCCTTTTTCACCCTATCATGGAGGGGCTAGGGTTTCCTTCCACTAAGGGTGGGTCGGCCCGCCTCCAGTGCTTCAGCCTGGGCCTGGTGGTACAGTCACTTTAACCTGATTGGACTCACGGTACATGTCAGAGCGTATGAGAATCATGAGGTCTAAGGAAGGGCTCAAGGAGCTTAGAGACAGAATTGTGGCAAGACGCAGATCTGGCCAAGGTTTCCAAGAGCATGGTGGCCTCCATAATCCTTAAATGGAAGAAGTTTGGAACAACCACAACTCTTCCTCAACCTGGCCATCCAGCCAAACTAAGCAATCATCATTGAAAAGCTTTGGTGAGAGAGGTAAAGAAGAACCCCCAAGATCACTGTATCGGAGCTCAAGAGATGCAGTTGGGAGATGGGAGAAATTTCCACAAAGTCAACTACCACTGCAGCCTCCATCAGTCAGGGCCTTATGGCAGATGTGCTGACAGAACCCTCTCCTCAGTGCAAGACATATGAAAGCCTGCATACAGTTTGCCAAAAAACACATGACTTCTAGACTATGAGAAATAAGATTCTCTGGTCTGATGAGACGAAGATTGAACTGTTTGGTGTTGATTCTAAGCGGTATGTGTGGAGAAAACCAGGCACTGTTCACCACCTGCCCAATAGTGACATATTGTGGTAGCAGCATCATGCTATGGGGGTGTTTTTCAACTGAAGGGACAGGACGACTGGTTGCAATTGAAGGAAAGAGGATTTCTGCCAAATACAGAGATATCCCAGATGAAAACCTCTTTTCGAGTGCTCTGGACCTAAGACTGGGCCGAAGGTTCATCTTCCAGCAAGACAATGACGATAAGCACACAGCTAAAATAACAAAGCAGTGTCTTCAGAACATCGCTGTGACCATTCCTGACTGGCCCAGCCAGAGTCCCAACCTAAGCCCAATTGAGCATCTCTGGAGAGAACTGAGAATGGCTGTCCACCAACGTTCACCATCCAGCCTGAGGGAACTGGAGAGGATCTGCAAGGAAGAATGGCAGAGGATCCCCAAGTCCAGGTTTGAAAAACTTGTTACATCGTTCCCAAGAAGACTCATAGCTATACTAGCTCAAAAGGGTGCTTATACTCAATACTGAGTAAAGAGTCTGAATATTTATGACCATGTGATATTTTAGATTTTCTTGCTTAATACATTTGCAAAAATATCCACATTCGTTTTTTTCTGTCAAGATGGGGTGCAGAGGGTACATTAATGAGCAAAAAATTAACTTTTTGGAAATGGCTGCAATGAAACAGAGTAAAAAATGTAAAGGGGTCTGCATACTTTATGTACCCTTTGTATCTTTATTTGTCATACTCTTGTTTCTTCTGAGCACAGGAGTGGGAGGCAGCCCGTTTGGGTAGCAGACCACATTTCCCATCATTCATTACTAACAAGTATAATAGTTTGCCACACCCATATTGAAGAAGTAATAGGTCATTCTCTGCCAAATAAGCAACCACTGCCCTGTGCTATAGGGTCGGTAATTGCCTATTAATCTGCTGATCAGGCAAAGATTATTGCTTGTCGGCCACACATCCTCACCTGTCATCGAGGGTATACAGCTGACAAATGATGGCAGCAAAGAGCCGCTCCAATGATCTAGCAATATATGTCCTTTAATATAAGTAGAGATTGTACTATATCAAAAGTCTCAGGAAACCTTTTTGAACATGTAAAAGTTGAGTCATTTTGTGCAGAGAAAAAAACTCATACAATTGATAATGTCTTATTATTTTTATTATTCTAATATAACAATATGTTATACTCTTTCCACAGAAGAATATTCTACATACCAAGCTAAAAATGAACAACGGAGAGGCAAAGTACTGGCAATGGAAAGTGGTAAGCTTACTACTGTAGGCCAAACCACTGGAGGTATCCGGAAATGGATAGAGATAAGGCAGATACTGTACAAGAAAGGGAAGGGAAATGTGAAAATGTGGCCAACACTAGGAAGCAGAAGACTGGGAATAGTAAGAAACAGTACAGTGGACAGAAACTATGTCAATGTATGGACTGTGGGAAAAGCTTCACCCGGAAGTCGTCCCTTCTTGTGCACCAGAGAATACACACTGGCGAGAAGTCCTTCATGTGTTCGGAGTGTGGTAAAAGGTTTGGCCTGAAGTCTTCTATGGTCCGACACATGAAGACTCACACTCCAAAGACGCTAAAAACCTGCCCTGACTGTGGCAAATCTTTCAGTCATTTTTCTAGTCTTTTCCAGCACCAGAAAGTTCATAGGAAAGAAAGATTTTACAAAGGTCCATACCGTGAGAAAAGCTTTACACAGGCATCACAGTTATCAGTTCATCAAAGACTACACAATCAAAGGATTCTGCCTGAAAGGGTTGATTGGGAGCAAAATGTGTATAACGTGGACAGACTCCACACCCAGAAGAATGTTGTATGCCTGGAGTGTGGAAAAAACTTTAAAGAGCAACGATCTCTTGTGAGACATCAGCGAATTCATGAAGGTAAAGAAGAATAATATATTATGGCTGGTTAGGAATTCAGCAGGTCAAACTGTAGAGGAAAGCAAAAAATTATCAATGCGTTCTGCAGAAATACAAATGTTAGAACCTTGTATACTCTCCCATAAAGCTCACCTTAAAAGAGTTATTAGAAAAACTAGGATTTTACTGTTCAGGGCTTTAGCCGGCAGTGTTATATTTAGCTGGTCTCCCTGAGATCAGTGATCTGTTTCCCGTACGGCTCTACTTGGCATTGCTCCCACCTAGCCAGAATCCTGCTTCACACTGATGAGGGGAAACACCACTAAACAGCTGTATGTGGATGGATACCAGGCCTTGGTTTTTCCCTTTCCATTACATTGACTTATAGGGCCACTTAGTATGATGGTTTTGGTGGCTTCACTACAGGAGCCACCCCATGGCTGGGTCCTTCCCGGAGAGATATCTGCCTAGTCCTATGTTGTGAGACTCTTAAATGAAGCTCCACAGGCTCTTCTTTTGCATATTCATATTCCCAGGGGGCAATGCACCTAGGATTTCACAGTATTGAGTGCTTTAGCCAGCAGCCGACAGTGTTATCTTTGGGTGGTCTCAGCGATCTGTTTCTCGTACGGTTCTTGCAAAAACAGTACCACTCTTAGGGGGGGTCATTTATCATTATTGCTCCCCTTGTGTACGCCAGGGAGAAGACGCAGATGTGCCCTTTCTCCCTGGTGTACGCTCCGCTTGCATAATGGGGGAGCAGGTAGGGGGCACGGCGAGGTGAGGAGTTGTGGCCTCCTCCCGCGCCTCATTTATCTTGATTTACGTCTGTTTGCAGGCACAAATCATGATACAAATCTACATCTGCTGGAAGCAGGTGTAGTTTTGTTGCACAGGGCTGGCCACATTTACTAAGAGTGAATACGGCCGGGAAAAAGGGGGAGGGAAGTAATTTATGACCGACGTACATGTTAGCCAGCCTTAATAAATGCCCCCTAAGTGTGACCTTTTATTTGTTGCTCTTTCCTTTTTTTGCATTAGAATCCACTTCTACTACTACTACTGTCTCCACTGCCAGAAATGATGGATTTGCCTGTGACATATCCTTTCATGTAAATGAAAATTGCAATACATCAAAATCCTCTGTAAACCTTTTAGAACAGTTAAATGCTGGGTCCTTTTGGGCTAAGAAGGAAACTCATGAAGTAGAAAAACGTTTTCTGTGTATTGAATGTGGAAAAAGCTTCACACGGAAATCATCCCTTATTGTACACCAGAGAATACACACAGGGGAGAAACAGTTTATGTGCTCAGAATGTGGCAAGAGGTTTGGCCTGAAGTCTTCTATGGTCAGACACATGAAAACTCACTCTACAGCAATACTTTCCCAGCAGCAGAAGATCCACAATAAGAAGAAACCCTATAAATGTCTGCAGTGTGAGAAAAGCTTCTCCAGAGCTTTACAGTTAGTAGCTCATGAGCGAAACCACCAAGTAGAAGTGTTCTATCCAAAACCAGAACCAGAAGGCCCTGATCTTCGAAGCAGCGAGATTGACCAGGTTAAAGATATAAACACGGAAGTATCCCATATATGCCTTGAATGTGGAAAGTGCTTCAGACAGCAAACTACATTTATAAGACACCAGCGAATACATAAAGGTTAAGTTATTTTTTAAGAATATTCTAGTAAAAGAAATGTTTGATATGTAGGGATTTACAGTAAATAAAAGTGAAAGTTTTGTACAGAGAATATTCTTATCACCCACTGGGACTAGAGATGAGCGAACCCGCCGGATTTCTGGTTCGTATGAACCAGAACTATTGGCTTCTGATTCCCGCTGTCTGCAGGCTCCATGCAGCGGGTGGATACAACCTAAGGACCACCTGGAATACAGCCTGGGATACAGCCTATCCCATAGGCTGTATCCCAGTTTTCCAGGTGGTCCTCCGGCTGTATCCACCCGCTGCATGGAGCCTGCAGACAGCGGGAATCAGACCCCGAGAGTTCTGGTTCATGCGAACCAGAAATCCGGCGGGTTCGCTCATCTCTAACTGGGACCTGGGACTAATTTGAAAGAATCCACCTGTTTATATCAGTTTGTAGCCTTCGGTGGACTGATTACAACAGTGTTATTATTCTGTATCTACGCTCCCCCTATCTACGCGGTAACTTTCCTTCAGAATGGGCTGCGAATCTTGTGAGATTACATCCCCTGCGCCTCCTGAGTTTAAAGGGGTATTCTGCAAAGATGTTTCTAAAACTGTAGCTGTCCTAAAGTTATACAGTTTTAGGCTATGTTTCCAAACAGTATTTTTGCTCAGTATTTTTCAACCAAAACCAGGAGTGGATTGAATACACAGAAAGGCTATGTTCACACACTGTTAAAATGATGGCTGTTTTTAGTGGATGGAAGCCATATAACGGCAAATAATGTCCATTATTTTAAAACAACTGCAGTTATGTGCCGTTCAGTGACGTCCATTCACTAAAAATGTCCGTCATTTCAACAGTGTGTGAACATAGCCTTTCTGTGTTTTCAACCTACTCCTGGTTTTGGTTGAAAAATACTTAACCAAAATACTGTGTGTGAACATAGCCTAGTCATCTACCTTTACTAAAGGGGTCAAGGTTTTCCTAGATTTGTGGCTGTGGGTCCCCAGCCAGAAGCTTTGTAATACAAAGAACTTCGACACATTCTTACTGCATCCCTTTATTGTTTGTGTTAAGAAGTCAAAAAAACAGGAGAATAAAGAGGTTTAGCTTGCTTCGTGCCAGCATGCCAAGAAACATCCCTATGACCTGCCTCCTGACTTCCCTTCACTCCCCTTTACCCTATTACCACTCTCCAGCCATGTCACATAACCATGTAATTGCACCTTGCTGGAGTTGATGATCTGTTGCTAGTTTCTACATCTTGGACATAAGGGCCGTATAACACGTCCCAACATTTGCTTTAAGCCAGCAACAATCTATTAGATCAGCCCTCGCTTACAGAGCCTATTACATGGCTCATGCAGCAAAGGCTGCACGGGCATCATTAATGATATCCGTGTAGCCCTTGCTTTGTATACAAAGATTACCTCTCCACGCTCCTTGGTGTCTTCATGCCTGTTCCCCACTCTCCGCAGCTGCCGCGAAAGCAACTAAACCCGTCTGTGCAGTAAAAAAAGCTGCTCAGCCAATCACTGGCCGAGACAGGACAGCGTTGTGGCTGAGCAGCCTGTCACTTCAGAGACCGCTTCAGCGATAGCTGTGGTGAGTGGAGAATAGGAGGGAGGGCACAGCGGAGCATAAACAGTTACATTTTCTGTATACTTTTCTATATACTTTCATCAGCGATTGCCTGCACACCTCCTATTACACAGAGTGATGCGAGGTCAGCGGATGATAATTTTTAAACCTGCTGAAAGACAATGATCAGCCGATAATCAGCTCCTTGGCTGATTGCTGTCTTTGTTACGCAGGGCAATATCTGCCCGATTCTACCTGATTAGGCAGATAATCGCCCCATGTAATAGGACCCTTAGTGTTCCTGCATTTAGAAGCTCCCAGGTGCATGCGCTGTGGAAACTTCACATAGATTTCATATACAATTTTCTCAACATTATTTTCGCCAAATTGGCAACAAGAAACCTTAGAAGAAAGGGTATTTCTAAATGTTGGCTGATTTTGCTCCTGCCAAGCTTTGATGTCTATTTTTTTTTGCAAAGGTATATTTAGCACATAAACAATAATGGCATGTTAAAATACGTAAAAATGTGTGTGTTGCATACATTGTGTGTACATATGTAAATTTACATTGGCATTCAATACTAAAGGCAATGTTTTTGTTGTGCCATTAGGTAAATGTTATCTATATAAATCCCAGAAAGGAAAAAACTGTAGTAATTCAGTTAATAAAGATGACCTGGAAGCACCCAAGCAAGAATACCCTGGCGTCACAGAGAAATCCAGTCCAGGCCTAGATAACAGTTATATGGTCAGTAAGTTTACAGATAATACAGACTCAAAAACCAGCAAGGAGGCAAAGGGCTTCTTGTGTATGGACTGTGGGAAAAGCTTTACAAGGAAGTCCTCCCTTATTGTACATCAGAGAACACACACAGGAGAGAAGCTTTTCATGTGCACAGATTGTGGTAAAAGATTTAGCCTGAAGTCCTCATTGGTCAGACACATGAGAACGCATTCCCCCAAAATCCTCAATATCTGTTCAGATTGTGGCAAGTGCTTTAGTCGCTACTCCAGCCTTTTCCAGCATCAGAAGGTCCACAGGAGAGAGAAACCCTATAAATGTCCTTACTGTGAAAAAAGCTTCTACCGAGCGTCACAACTTCTGTTTCATCAGCGAACACATAAAGTAGAGAAATCCAATCCCACATCGGAGGCTGCAGAACATATAGATGATCAAGGTAAATTGAACTGTTATGGAAGCTCTTGTTTGCTCCTCGTTCCCCGCTCACTGCCGCTGCTATTCTACGCAGCGGCAGCGAGCGGGTGACTACAGAAGCAGCTGCGGGGAGGGGCGGGGGGCTGCCCGGGTGATCGCTAGATCGTCCGGGCCACCCATAGGATATAGAAGTATATACTGCTATATGTCATTTTTCTTTCAACATGTTAAAAGACAAACGACTTCAATGATCGTTGCCTCCTATTCCACGGGAGGATTATTGGCCGTAAGGGCCGAATACGGCCGATAATCGTCCCGTGGAATAGGGCCTTACTGCGCAGAGGAGCAGCATGTATGCTAGGAATGCCAGAAACACTTCCCAGACAAGCTGATCTATTGATCAGACACTGCACTTCACATATTAGTCATTGCTGTTATAGCATTTTAGATAAAAGAACTATTATTTCTTGTAAAGTTAATATAAGAACACACAGATATCTGACAGACTATAAACAGAGATCAGGTCATAAAGGAAAGCCTGAGATTTCTCTCTTTTCAAATCCATTCCTGGCTTTGGCTTCAAATATCTAAAGATATCTGTGTGTAATAGGGCCCTAATACCTTGTTCTGTCAGACTTGGGATTATCATCATGATCAACCATTCATGGGATTGACCAGGGTGCAACTGGAGGAATATGTGGTCAGCCACAACTATTCCAACTTTATCAGCTGTTCACAGAGTGTTCAAGAAGCAGGTTAGCTTCTGAAACTTCAAGCAAATAAAGCCAACCTGGCAATTGACTGAGCTGTAGGTAAAAGGACCTGTCAGTGTACATAATTGAAGCTGAGAATATTCTTTTTCCTTTTCAGGTAACATTGAATCCTCCAGTTATACAGATGTGGAGCACAATAGAAATTCTAATATTCCACATTTCGGTGCAGAAACCAATTGCTATTCATCAGAAATCAACTTGAAAAAATATAAGTCACAAGACATTATTTGTAATGCATCATCAAAAGTAACTGAGACAGTGGTGAAACATGAAAGTACAATAGATAAGTCTATTTGTAAGACTAGATTGTCTAGCAGAGGAAGAGCTTACCACTGTATCCAGTGCGGGAAAAACTTTACCCGGAAGTCTTCTCTCATTGTCCATCAGAGAATACACACAGGAGAAAAACTTTTTACATGCACAGACTGTGGGAAGAGATTTGGCTTTAAGTCCTCTTTGATCAGGCATCTGAAGACACACACTGGGCAGATGTTCAATGTCTGTTCAGAATGTGGCATATATTTCAGTCGGTACTGCGATCTGTTATTACACTTAGAAAATCATATGGGTAAGTGACCTTATGTGGTAAAATGCTTGTTAGTTGGTTAGTGCTCCCAGGATGCAAGATGCCTGACAATTGCTAAGAGTGGGAAAATCGGTTGAAATGTTAAAGCAGATGGTAGCAGGTAGCAGACAGATGCAAGGAGACACCAAAGACAGAACAGCAAGAAGGGTTCTTAAACTTAAAGTGCACCTCCAAAACTTGGCTCCCTTAGATCCAGCATGGAGAAAATTCAATGCTGGTTGGTAGAATTGCTGAAGTGACCATATGTCACCCAAAGGCTTCAGTGCATTAGACCATTTCTAATAAATAGGACTTGTGCATGGAACTCACAGGGCGATGGACAGTTGTCCATGGCAACCTGATAGCCCAGTGATGACTGGACCCGCCATTATCTGATGTGAAGATCAGGTGGAAGCTGAGCTTTGGAGGTACAGTGTAAGACATATCCAGAATCACAGATTGGACATATTTTATGTGAGCTAAGACTAACCATGGTCACAGAATTGACAAACTTCAAACAGGCCTGGAACTATGATTAGCGATGCAGAGAAGGCCAGTGAGCAGGCCCAGCCAAGATTGGATCAAAGCAAGTGATACTATTGGCCATTACAAGGAATACACAACACTAGTGTATCCAGAATACTTAAATAGTAGGACCATTAGCCAAACCAGAAAGATGAACAGAACTATTAATTCCATGTTCCCATGATGTCATGGACACACATGCCAAGCTACAAAAATGAAAAAAAAAATAATAATTCTGCCAATAGAGCAAAGATCATAGTGAATGGCTTATTGGCAGAGGGCCCTGCTAGTCACAAGAACAGGAGCCCTGTGTCCCACCACCCCTCTGGTCAATTTTAAGGGTCGTACAAACATAGCAAAGTACAATGCTAACTTTATCCATTGGTCAGTCCCTAACCTGTCAGACACCCATCACCTATCGTGTGCACGTGGATAGGTGATTAGCAGATTTTGTGGGAAAACCTATTAAAATAGGTGCACATTTTGATATTAGATAATTAGATAGTACTAGATAATAATTTAATCTAGATGGTCCTGTGTCTTTTTTTTTTTTAAATTTGCGGTGTTAATTTGTAAGCTGTGTTAATTTGTGCATGAGTTACCATGATCTTCATATCATTTAGGTCAGTTGCAGTTTACTGGCAATGCTGTATCAAAACTAGAGACAGGACATGAGCAGAGTCAAGTTACCATGCAGCAGCCTGTGACTGCCCAAAAAGTTGACATGACGGTGCCTTTAATGGAGCAACAAGACTCAGGCCAAGAGCAAAAGGACCAGGGGCCTTATATTACTGGAGAACTACTGCCTATTGCATCACCTCTAAAAGATTTTTTTGATCCACATTGTAAAGAAAAAATACAGGAAGGGTCACTGAATATAAAACAAGAGATGTCTGAAAATCTTTCTGCAGGTGAGTAACCGCTAATATAGTACCATGGAATGGAGACACTGACCACTGATGTACAGGCACCATAGAAACAAGCCACGGCTCAGACTTTATTTCTTAATAGGCCCTGATAAATGAAAGCTCTGATTTGTTTCTATGGACAAATCAGTCAGGTTTTTATTTATTCCCCTATTGTATGTATTTTAACAGTATATGGCTACATAAAAAACAGCTTAAATTTTATGTAGAGAATCGACGCTAATTGCAATGGAATCCGTTCTTTACTGCACTTTACATTGAAGTGAATGGCTAATTGATTTGCGACCACACCCGACGGTGCAAATAAATAGTAAAAAAAAGAACTTTCCTGTAGCCGATACAGAGGTATTGGCTGCAGGAACATCCTAAATGCAGCCCGGGGGCTGGCAGTTTAACAGCGTCCATTGCAAAATGACAGATAAGGGGCTTAAAACTGACCTCTGTGGAATTATACATTAATTGGCATTGATATATAAAGTTAATAATCTCTGAGAAAACCTTTAAACATTATACCCACAATAACAATTTTATACTATTGGCACTACATGTGCCACATATGCCAGTCCTGGGAAATAGATCCTGTCAGGAGAGAGTACTTAAAGGGGTTGCCTGGCAGATTGAAAAAAAATAGAATATTGCTGGGGCAGCGGAAAGCTAGAAAAGAAACTATACTTGCCTAACCTTGATCCCCACCTGGTCTCACTGCAGCTCCCATTGCTTCTGGTCCCCTGCTACTTGTTTCTTTAGCCTGCTTCTGAGACAAGAGATGGGATACTGCTGCAGCGAGTGGTTGGCTGAGTGGGCAGATCCTGCTGCTTCTGCTTATCTTAGAAGTGGAACAAAGACACAAGTGACGGGAGAATGGTAGCAGAAGAACAGGAGAAGCAGTAGAATTTGTGGGGGACCAGGGTTAGGTAAGTATAGATTTTTTTTTTATATTTTTCCCTATATTAATTTTACAATGCCAGACAACCCCTTTATTTTTTTTTTTTAAACAAGGTACAGACCATTATGTCACTTCACTTTGGAACATGTGGGCCATCGGTATTTGTTGATTTGTCATTTTTATTCTTTAATGGTGCGTTCACACCTACAGGATCTGCAGCTGATTTTCTGCAGCAGATTTCAGTTAAATAACTGAACACAGCATCAGATTTGATGCTGTGTTCAGTTATTTAACTGAAATCTGCTGCAGAAAATCAGCTGCAGATCCTGTAGGTGTGAACGCACCCTTAAAGAATTTACTTGTAAATTGCCAGTTAGTTTGGCTTCAGGGTTAATGTGAGTTTATCCTTTTGTAGATGGGGAGCCTGATAAAAGCCAGAAGAATGAAGATGTATGCACACATCCATGTCCTCTATACAGGCAAAATGAACTTAACATTTCAAAATCTTTCATTAAAGGATGTTCAGGGAAAACAGATGAAACTACCAACCATCCAGAGCAACCCATATTAAATGTGCTCAATAATCACAATTTAGAAGGCTCTGATAAACTAACAAGGAGATCACAGTCCACAGAAAAGCGCTTTTTGTGTTCAGAGTGTGGGAAAAACTTCACCAGGAAGTCGTCCCTTATTGTACACCAGAGAACACACACAGGGGAGAAGCTCTTCATGTGCACGGAATGTGGCAAGAGGTTTGGACTGAAGTCGTCTATGGTCAGGCACATGAGGATTCACAACACAGAGTATTTTAAATGCATGGCGTGTGAAAAAAACTTCAGGGACTATTCTAGGTTCTTAGAACATCAGAGAAGTCATTCGGGGGAGTTACCCTATACAGAACCCCAGCTATCTGTGCATTAGATTTCACATATATCAGCCTCTGTTAATGAAATTCACCTTTATTCAGCATATTGTTGAGTTGCGCTGCGGAATCTGTTGGTGCTATACAAATAAATATTATTATTATTGTGAAGACATTACAATGAGTTAATGGTACCAGTGATTTTGATGTGAATTAACAGCAAAAATATTCTGGTTCTTCCTACAGTTGTTCTGGAGTTTCTTCATGCACCACCACACAGCAGAACGCTGGCCTTTACTGCATTGCATTTAGAATAATGACCTGGGTTTCTGTTGGGTTCCACTCACAACTTTTTGTGGCAGTTGTACATTCATTGTTTTGAACTAAACCCAGGTGTAGGTCCAGCAGAATAGAATTCCTATGGGATCCACATCTGGCTTTGGATATAAAAAACTAAATGAAAAACTGCCACAAATAGCTATGTTTGTAACCTCCTCTTACTGTTCTCAGTAATTTTCATATTTCATGTTAGGCTGATTGGAGACTCACAATAACTAGAAGTAATTTCATCCTAATCTAAATACATTGATAGGATGGTAAGCTTTTATGTAAAGTAGCTGTGTCAACTTGTAGGATCTTTTTTACAGTGGTAGTATATGGCAAAATAAGTGGACCTTTTCTTGAGAGTTGTATGTGGAAGTGTCAAGCTTACAGTGGTATTCCCTTCTCAATAACTATATCTAAAACATTAGCTAATTAAATGTTAAGAGAGCTTGCAATTGGTTTTTAATACCTTTTTAGCTCTGGCTCCCTGCTAGGCCTTCTGATGTGTCTGATGTGTATACAGCTGTTGTCCAGGTTCCCGACCACCTCTGTGTTATCAGCAGTGGCCGGGCTGATGACTCTGCTTAGATCTGGGTGCACGCATCAGTGTGCATATAGGCTTCCCTGCTGCGCACCTTCTCTCTGCAGCAATCCATAACACTGACAACTTCCAGGCTGTGAAGCTGTCAGAGTTGGTGCAGCTGAGCTCAGCATAGAACAGCAGAGCACAAGCCAGAAGCGGTAAGCCAGCCCTAATACTGCTGGTGAAGCGGCCAATCACAGTGAAGGAGCCCGCCCATAAAACCTCCACCCTCTTCCCAGCCACTCATGCTTGAGTGCTGGGCTTTTCATTCAATTTCCTCAGGCTGCCAATCAAGCATGAGTGGCTGGGAAGAGGGTGGGGGCAGTGACTACATGCTGCTGTGGCTCCGTCCCCATGTCTTGTTACCAAGTGCTGGGATGGAGAATTACAGATTGATATTTTGAAATGGCCACCCCATCAAAGACTGACAGGCACAGCATTGGAGAGCTGTGCCCAGCAGCTGTAAGTCACACTCCCTCAGGGAGTTGATTGGTTCCCTTTAACTTCACCCCTGATGGTTCTTCAGGATTTCTTTGGATTGTAACTCAATAATAACACATAGATGGTATTGTAACTAAAAACATTTAATTTATTAAAAAGAATAAAATGTATTCTATTGAAGATGCACAATAATAAAATAAAATACAGTAATAGTTATTGGCATCAATATCCTAGAATTGGCAGTGTACATTTTCATTTCAGACCAGATTTCAGAGTTTTCAGGGTTACTTTGAAGCAACATAAGATTTCATCGGATCTTTGTCCCATTCAGGCAATGTGGATAGTTTATTGCTGGTTGCGTCATCAATCGGCCATCCCCAGGCCTTGAAGAATGGAGTCAGGTTTTTATTGACTGCATGAGAAAACTTTTCTGCCCAAAGATTCATCTTAACATTCTTGTTGTTGCTGACATTTGTCATGGTTTGATACTCTGAAAAAACTTTTTTAAATGGGTCCCAACCAAAGCCCTCTTGTAACTGAAAAAAATAGAAACCGCAGAGACTGTTATAAGCACTATTATACAGTATTCATTACTAGACTATATGTAATAGAAAAACCCATACTTACCTAGCCAAGCCCCTGCTGCTCCCCTGCAAATGGCTAGGTAAGTACACCCCACCTTTAACCCACAGCAGCATATTCATTTTTACACTAGGGACAGAATACCCCTTTAACACTATCGTTAGTACTTTAAGTATTTTAATGTAATAATAATAACGTAAAGTACCTGAAGATAAGTTTCAAGTGCAGTCCATACACTCCATTGTGCTAGATTGGCGCCATTCTTCAGATACTGCTTGATTCTGTTATCTCTGTCACCTGGTTTGAGAGCAGGATGGGCTTTATCCCTTGGGATTCCTAGCACTGTTTCATGCACATATACAGACCACAGGTTACAGGTGGCTTCAGTGGTATGAGGAGGGAATTCCCAAACTCCTCTCTGCTGGTTGTGACCAAGTTCATGTATAGGACCCCACAAGCCCTTCTTTATGTCCTCTACACTTACTAATGTACTCGCTGTTGGTAAATGACACATTATTGGGTATCCAGCATGCATCCAACCTGTAGTAATATATAGAAAAACATGTCCAACTCTTCAGTCATTGTAGGTTTTCAGAGTAACAAGTCTATGAAACATATAACTAGATCTAGTAGTTGGGACTATGCCAGTATTGAGAGCAACTTAGTTCTGCTCTTCATTTTTACTGGAGAGATGACTATGCATGAGTGACAATCTTCTGACTAATTGGAGTGACCAAAACCTATACATATCAGCACTCTACATATAAAAATGCATTCCTTTGCTATATTAAAATACAGTGGTGCCTTGGATTACGAGCATAATTCGTTCCGGGGCTGTGCTTGTAATCCAAATCTACTTTTAAACCAAAGCAAATTTTCCCATAAGAAACCACTGATATGCAGACAGTTGGTTCCACACCCCAAAAATAATGATTTATTATTATGAATAACATGTAGAACAGATGAAACAAACAATGAGAAACAGCTGAATATGTGATATTATAAGTTACTGTACAGTAATAGAGAGGATGGGAAACACAAGGACAGATAGAGACTGCAGGGAGCATGAAAGAATGAGCAGGGCAGATGTGGGCACATACATGCAGCACTCTCTGTCTGGGGAGAGAGGGGTTACAGCTATGGAGAAATTACCTCCACAGTCCTGTCCCCTGATGTATGCCCCAGCCTGAAGTGGATCTGCTATGATTTGGAAGGTGAGGGAGACTTCCATGGTCGGTGGACAGTGCTGTATACCTCGCTATGCAGACAATGCCCCTCCCCCACTAGCGCTCCCACCCAGTACAGGGAGCTCTTAAACCAAAGCAATGCTCTTAATCCAAGTCAGAATTTTGAAAAACTGTGAGCTATTAAACCAAAACGCTCTTAAACCAAGTTACTCTTAAACCAAGGTACCACTGTATAAAAGTTCTATCTACATATGTAGCTATCATTAACAGAATTAAAAATGTACTTTTTAAAGGGATACTCCAGTGAAAATAAATTGTTTTCTAATCAACAGGTGTCGGTAAGTTATACAGATTTGTAAGTTACTTTTATTTTAAAAGTTTTCAGTCTTGCAGTACTTTTCAGCAGCTGTATTTCCTACACAAAGTTGCATTTCCTTTCCAGTCTGACACAGTGCTCTTTGCTGCCACCTCTGTCTGTGACAGGAAGAGTTCAAAGCAGGGTTTTCTATGGGGATTTGCTACTGCTCTGCACAGTTCCTGTCATAGACAGAGGTGGCAGTAGAGAGCACTGTGATAGACTGGAAATAATACACCACTTCCTGCAAGACATACAGCAGCTGATAAGTGCTAGAAGACTGGAGATTTTTAAATAGCAGTAATTTACAAATCTACATAACTTTCTGGCATCAGTTAATTGAAAATATTTTCTTTTCACCGGAGCACCCCTTTAAGACTTTTGTTCAAAGCTGTAAACTACTGACAAAATATAAATGCCACTGTCACTTTTGTGTGCAGCCTGCTTACCTGCTGATATTTGCACATCAGTAACAAATCTTTCCGGGCGTGGAAACTTCTTTGGAATAGATGCAAGATCAGCTATTGCTTCCATGATCTTATCCCACTGAGCCATTAAAGCATCTGGATCATCCAGTTGGCGGATCACACCAGAGGGAACAGTAAGGATAATGTTCTCTGTAATCAGTTCAGCCCAAGGAGCTGGATGTTGTCGATTTGTTTGCACCCATGATGAGCGACTTATCTCTCCTAAATAACCAAGAATTTCACATTATGTTGTTTTTTTTTTTGTTTTTTTTTGTAGTTCGGGGGGGGTGTAATTATTTTATGCATAGCACTGTTATCCCCAGCAAACATGGCCTATATTGTCCAGATGTCCCAGCAACACAATGTATTTCTAGATCATTAATGCCAGATATGACAGCACCATACCAGGTGGTCATAGTGTGGCTTTACAGGTGCATCTCAATAAATTAGAATGTCATTGAAAAATTTATTTATTTTAGTAATTGAATTTGAAAAAAATGTAAACTCATATTATATAGATTCATTACACAGAGTGATTTATTTCCAGCATTTATTTCTATGAAAATTGATAATTATGGGTTATAGCTAGTGAAGTCAGTGTATCAGAAAATGAGAATATTGGGGCAGATTTATCAAACATGGTGTAAAGTGAAACTGGCTCAGTTGCCCCTAGCAACCAATCAGATTCCACCTTTCATTCCTCACAGACTCTTCCAGTTTCACTTTACACCATGTTTAATAAATGTCCCCCATTGTTTCTCAATCTGGTTCAGTAAGCCAACATTTATGCATTGTTATTTTAATTAGTCATATAATATTTACATTTTCAGAGATACTAACTTTTGGGTTTTCATCAGCTCTAAGTCATTTATCATCAGCAAGAAGTACATGCCTGAGATGGATCACACTGTATGTAAGGAGTCTATTTAATATAGGAGTTTCACTTTTTAATGAATTACTGAAATAACTTAAAGAGGATGTACCGCCAGGTACATCCTCTTTAAGCTGAACCCACAGATCGAACGGCGCTGTCACGGGGAAGCCGCTGCCGCGGTTCGTTTTTCGGACTGTGGCCTGGTTCCCGTCAGTGGCGGTCTTTGGCACCAAGCACCCTAAGCGATCGATTGGGGCCCCCAACATCCAGGGGGGCCCCCACGCCCCGCTCTTGTGCTCAAGACCGCTGGACAGGGCCGCCCTCGCCCCGCTCGCTGCTACCATCTGAACTGTAACTAGAAGCACTCGTAATGAGTGCTCATAGTTACATGCAACAGCACTGACAGGGCGGGAGACATTGTCCCCCTTCCTGTCAGTCACTCTTGTGGCCGCAGGAAGGGTTTTCCCTGCGGTCAAAAGTGGCAGCTTTGTCCTTGTGGTGCCGGTGCTCTAGTGACATCACTGGAGCATCGGCGCCAGGACAAGGGTAGTGCGGCCTCTTGTGATCGCAGGGAAAACCCTTCCTGCGGCCACAAGAGTGAAGAGAAGAGGAGACGTCCGGACCCAGGTGAGTATAAGTGTTTGTTTTATTGTGTTATATACTATATGGGAGGGGGAGCACACAGGAGTCTGTTTAACAGGGGGAGCGCACGTCGGAGGTCTATATAAATGGGGGGAGCACACGGGGGCTATATAACTGGGGGAGCACACAGGGGGGCTATAGACTACTGGGGCTTCACAGAGGGGTCTATATACTACTGGGGGCAGCACACAGGGGGTCTATATACTACTTGGGGCAGCAGAATGGGGTCTATATACAACTTGGAGAGCACACAGGAGGTCTATATCCAAGTGGGGAAGCACACAGGGGGGCTATATACTACTGGGGGATCACACAGGGGTCTATATTCTACTGGTGGGGCACACCGAGGGTCTATATACTACTGGGGGAACATACAGGGGGTCTATATACTACTTGTGAGGCACACAGGTGGTCTATATATAACTGGGGTAGCACACGGGTCTGTATACTACTGGGGCAGCACACAAGGGGTCTATATAAGACTGGTGGGGCACACAGGGGGTCTATATACTACTGGCGGAACCACACAGGGAGTTTATATACTACTGGAGGAGAACACAGGGGTCAATATCCAAGTGGGGGAGCACACAGGAGGTCTATATCCAAGTGGGGAAGCACACAGAGGGGCTAAATACCCCTGAGGGAGCACAAAGGGGGCCTATATACTAGTGGGGGATCACACAGGGGGTATATACAACTGGGGGCAGCACACAGGGGGTCTATATACAACTGGGGCAGCACACAGGAGGTCTATATACTTCTGGGGGAGCACACGGGGGGGGCTATATATAACTGGGGGAACACACTGGTCTATATACTACTGGGGGAAGGACACAAGGGGTATATACTATTGGGGGCAGCACACAAGGAGTATATATTACTGGCGGTAGCGCACAAGGGGTATATATTACTGGGGGCAACACACAGCGGTCTATTGTTTTGGAACACGTGTCAAGTGGGGGGCCCCAGACATAACTTTGCTTGGGGCCCCAGAAATGCCAAGACTGCCCCTGGTTCCCGTGCACGGCGCCGTTCTATGCACTGGAACCGGCCGGTGCTCAAGCACTGGAGGTAGGCTGGCCCGCCCCCAGTGGGAGGGAATTCCCTCCCCTGTATGACGCAGCTCCATTCATTCTAAACGGATCGCAGCATCGGCTTCCCCGTGACAGCGCAGTTCGATCCGTGGGTTAAGCTTAAAGAGGATGTACCTGGTGGTTCATCCTCTTTAACTTTTTGATGATATTCTAATATATGGAAATGTTCCTGCAGATGTGAAACAATTTCTGGGTTGTGAGACAAAGGAACCTTTTTTCAGTTAGGTACCAGCAGCACCATTCATGACAGATTATTGACATGGTCTTTACCGAAATGGGTATAAAATATGACCATATAGCACTGTTCTGTTAACCATAAGACGCTCCATACTTACCCTTTATAAACATAGGAGCTAGTTCTACCCCTTGTACTGAAATCCGAACAGCACCCAGTTGGCTCTTGGCTTTGACAATCACATATAGAAGTCCACCCCAGACACAGGATATTTCAACCTTTTCAGCAACCACACCCTTCCTGCGCACGACCACTGGTGCACGACAATATTCCTTTGCATTACTCAGATTATCTGAGTGACAGCCGACCTGTACCTGTAATAGATACAAGATATTTATTACAACTGTGGCAACTACCACTGCCCACAACTATGGCAATCTGTCTCAGGTTTTGGGGCACTCTTCAAAAATCTGCCGCAGCTCAGCCCCATGTGGACATAGCCTTAAAACAGGATTAAAGGGGTTTTACAGTGGGAAAGAAATTCAAATAAACTGATTTCAGAAATTAATGTAGATGTGTAAATTACCTCTATTTAAAAATCTCCAATCTTTCAGTACTTTTCAGCTTCTGTATGCCATGCAGGAAGTGGTCTTTTCTTTCTAGTCTGACACAGTGCTCTCTGCTGCCATCTCTGTCCGAGACAGGAACTGTCCAGAGCAGTACCAAATAGAAAACCTTTCCTTCTTTGGACACTTTCTGTCTTGGACAGAGGTGGCAGCAGAGAGCACTGTGTCAGACTAGGAAGAAAACACCACTTCCTGCATGGCATACAGCAGCTGATAAGTATAGGAAGACTTGAGATTTTTAAATACAAGTAAATTACAAATCTATAACTTTCTGAAACCAGTTGATTTGAAAGAAAAAAATTCCTGGAGTACCCCTTTAACTTGTGTTACACTTATCAGTACACTGAGACATTTTTGGAGGTTACCTGGAGACCTTTACCCACAGCTGAGGCTGGAAACACAAGTGTTGCAGTCTTCCGAGGAGGCAAATAGAGTCCAAGACTTCTCCAGGCATCAGGACCTGCAGACAGGATGTCTATGTATCAGTTTTTTAGGACCATAAAGGAATTTTCCCCCAGAGGCACTGCTTACTATGTTGCACACAGGCACCATATGGGAGCATGCATATTTCTGAAGTATGAGCCATAGGGTTCCTGAGGGCTGTTGTACAGGTGCTATATTAAGGGCCCTATGGTGAATTCACATATGTCATATTTGTTATGTGCCTGAGATCTATGCCCCCATCTTAGTGATATTGTATCCAGTAACCCACCCTCCCATACCGCTGGTTCTGTCAGTTTGATTAGAGTAAGTCCTTTGTGGTCCTGTCTTTTAAAATGCTCTCTGTGCCTTGGTTAGGGTAAAAAAATTACTTTTTAATCTGCAGCAGCCGAGTCAATGAGGAGTTGCATGTGCACTGTTAAGACAAGCAATGAATAGGAGTTATGCTGCCAGGGGCATTCCTAATGACAAGGAGGATAGGGAGGGAGAAAGGAGATGAGTGGCAGGCCTAGGGTACAGACGCTTTAGGCCACGCCTCATTGACTCGGCTGCTGCAGATGAAAAGATTAAGACACTGGGAACATTTTGAAAGACACGACCACAGGAAGGATCCTTTTTTTTTTTTTAATACTGCCACTGCAGTTTGTGAGCTACAGCCAGAAGTGGAATTAACAGGAAGTAAAAGTATAAGCCCTTAAAAACAAAAAAATCCAATTCCTTTTGAATCCACTCTTAGTTTTGGCTCAATAACTGCTGTGTGTGATGGCAGCCTAAAAAGCCAATACCAAAATTGCTCAGTTAGATGTTTTGAACCCATATATCTCAAATGTGTACTCTCGAAACTTCATAGTTATAAGGAACCTTCACAACAGTTAATTTAATTATGGATATAATGTCTATATGTTCTTTAGAGTATATTCGCACACGTTGAAGTTTCATTGCAGTAACACAATGAAGGACAGCTGGATGGCAATTAAATGATTAATTACGTCAAATAATGCAGTAACGCAATGAAAATGCATGGTGGCCTCAGCTTAACTGGGTGCTGGACAACCACAGTAATATCCTGATTACTTAAGTAAGTAGTATACCGATGCACTATGCTTGATTGCAGATACAACACTTCATTATTAGTTTGTATAGAAAAGAATGAATTGACTCACGTTTAGTCGTTCGTTTTCTTACTTTATTTGCTGATACTTTCACATACTGATATGCAGTGGTAGCTCAGGGCGCTTTCAGGTGTGCATTGCATGGAGTGGGCGTTCCTTACTGCCGTGACGCGACGTTTCGGGGTCGCCCCCTTACTCATGCGTGAGCAAGGGGGCGACCCCGTAACGTCGCGTCACGGCAGTAAGGAACGCCCACTCCATTCAATGCACACCTGAAAGCGCCCTGAGCTACCACTGCATATCAGTATGCGAAAGTATCAGCAAATAAAGTAAGAAAACAAACGACTAAACGTGAGTCAATTCATTATTTTCTATACAAACTAATAATGAAGCGTTGTATCTGCAATCAAGCATAGTGCATCGGTATACTACTTACTTACATATGCGTGGATATACAGGCTTGTGGCGGCCTGGACAACCGAGAGCACACCGACATAAGAGAGAGACACACTTGGGACTTTGAACGAGGTTCACACAGATACTTGTCTTTTAGTTACGTGAAATGTCCTGATTACACAAGACAGGCTTTTCCACAAGGTAAATACATTTTTGAAGAGAAAAATATACTTAGATATGAGAAAAATACGCTACCAGGGTTTGTGGCATCAATCTGCACTGTGACCGGGGGTTTGCAGGGACCACCATCACATTCTAGTTTATCCAGACAGTTGACCTCTTGCGCCAGACACAACATGAAAGCCTCCTTGGAACAGCTTTTTGCTGGACATTGTTTGCTGACAGTGGGGATATTACAACCACGTACCAGATGTACCAGTTCTTCCTGTAGGGATGAAATAAGAGGGCTTGCCGGCAGCCTCATGAACGTAGAAACATCTTGTCTAAGTTTAGATAACCAGTTGCTTAAAGGTGGTTTCAATTCAACCCCACTGCTTAAATCACATAAGAGTTGAGAGACTGCTCTTGGAAAATGGTATGTAGTAGCCTCTGCTTGAGGATCCAAAACTGGATAAATTCCCTGACCAACTGTTGCCCCCAAAATGCTGATTCCAAGCCTATTGAGGACTTTGTTTCCTGGATATTCGGAAAGCACATTTGGATGAGAGTAAGACCAATACCAGGCATGGCCAACAATGAGCAGGCCACCACCCTCTGCCACAAACTGATGGATCTTGTCTGCCTCACCAGAACTGTATGATGTGCAGCAGTAAACACTCAGACCAGGAACTAAGTTAGTCACCTCACATTCGTAGCCTTCAGTCTGTAGGAGTTTTGCAAAACTGCCCAGGTTATTGACAGCACCAATCTTTCCTTTTCTTCCCGCATCCAGCCAAGAGATAGCATTGAGCCAGAAGGTTTTGAGCTGTGCTTTGCAGGGATAGCCTTCATGTGTCCCCACAACAAGACGCCCTCTGCCATAATATGCTGCACCAAAAAAGCACTGGTTACTGTTGGTTAGGCCAATTGGAAAAGTCAGCGGTCCATGAAGGAGCAGTTCTGAGGGGACACTGCTTCCACTAATATCCACATTGCTAACACCTTGCATCAGATGCCTTATATCTGCTGAAAAGTTCACACTGTAAAAAACATAATGAAATAAAAAATTAGAAAAGTGTGATTAGGCTCTATCTAATAATCTGATTAGGACACATAGAATATTAAATTCCATTATTAATTTCTAAATGATTATATATAATGGAAAACAATTAACAGTACTTACTCTTTAGAGAAGGGGCACCATGGTATCCTTTCACACACATTAAAATTCCCTTTTTCTCCAACCTGACCAGTAAAATATATCCCAGAGACCGATGTTATTTTATTTCCAGGAAAACTGCATAGGACATTGTCTTCTTTGTGGCACTGCGCCCAATGCCAGGCTTGAGCACCAATGAGAAGACCTCCACCTTCTTTTACAAAGGAGACTATTTCTTGTGCCTGGCTATCATTATACCCATTAATACATAGCACCCCTAGCTCTTTCTTAAAACCAGACACCTTCTCAACCTTATGTCCAGTGGCAGTAAGCGTCTGTTCCAATAAACCCAATGGGCTGTCTACGCCAATTACAGCTCCCGATGAAGGTATTAGCCAAGATATGGCATTTTTCAGGAAATCCATAAATTGTGGCATGTTTAAGAATCCCTCATGGCTCATGACCACAACACGACCTTTCCCATACTTGGAAGCAGCAATGAGGACATGTTTTCCAGGACTTGCCACAACTGGAAAGGCACTGTCACCAGTCAGGAGAAGTTTACAAGGTAAACTGTTTCCAGAGAAATTTACACTACTGATGCCTTGGACCAGTGATCGGTAATCTTCATTAACAGCCATTGTCTAAGTTCTGCAAAGAAAAAAAAAATTGTTTTGTTATTCAAAGATGTATAGTGCTATCATTATAATATACCTAACTAACTACAAGACTGCCAAGCAAGGGGCGATAGTTGCCTGGGTAAACCAAACGGATTTGTTATTGCCTCTCAGAGGAAGGCAGCATATTATAAATGATGCCTTTCATCATTTTTTCTTTAGTCTTCTTTTCCTTTGCAACGGACTGTGCCCTATGATATGAAATATGTGTGTGTATTCTATAATGTACCTGTCAATTATTAACTTCTCCTATAGATAATGGCAATGGTTCCCAGAGTTGGAATGGGGTGTTTATTTCTTTCATTTCTTCAGTCTTCCAAGAACTATAAAACCTTATTTTTTCCCCACTGACAAGGCCACATTTAGGGAAGCAGTGTAGGAAATTTATTAACACTACAACTCTAGTCAGCAAGTCACTTCAGTTGTGACTATATGAGTGATTCTCGAGCACAATCTGGTTTGTCCAAACTCAAACGTTCACCGGTAACTGCAGAAGTTTGGATACATGGGTACAGCTATAGCCCTTGTTCACACAACATAAAACACCAGCAATTCTGTGACCCGGCTGGTTCACAGAACGGACGGTATTAGTGAAGATTTGGGACACATCGGTGTGCGCCCCCATCCCAATTCACCATAGCACACAATGGGAACTGTGGCCGGAACCACACACTCCATTGTGTTACCTGTCAGGCTTGTGTGTCCGCTATTCAATGCATAGCGTGACATGTCAGTTTTTTGTATGGCCGTTAGCGATCCCTCTAACTGCAGCACAATGTAAGTTTAGTATTAATTATGGCCATTGTTGCAAATCGGCAACAACGGCCGTGCTTAGTACTAAACTTATGTTGTGTGAACATGGCCATAGGCTGTATTCATGTTTTCCAGAACTCCCTAGGGCTGCATCCAACTACATAGCCACAACCCCTACACAAATTCAAAACCTCAACTTACTCCATGATACTCCAAATCTGTTTCCAAATTTCACACATGCAACATGAAAGTTTTAGTAGCAGAGTTCGGCTTCCAGTTGACTGTCAATCCAGCAGAGCTAGAGATAGAAAAGGAAGCGGAGACACTTGGCACCAGAGAATAAGGGCTTTTTTCTATGTTATGGAATCCAACTCCTGGGACCCCACTGATTTACTGAATGAAGGAAGCAACAGCATGTATGCTCAATTACCTCTCAATTCACTCTCTATGAGAACTCCATTTTTATGATGGGTAGGAACACTTAGCTAGTCATCCTCTGTCCTATATGAGGCACAGCAGAATATCCAGCCATAATATGACTTGTATCTGACATACCTGACTATTCTTTTAACAGTTTTCTCTTCAAAGTGCATCTTGGCCATCCATCAGCCTATAGGGACCATAGGCTTAGTCCCCTTGTAGCTCAGGAGAAGTGGCTAATAACTGGAGAAATGTTTTCTAATATAATTGTCTTTAATGCTTCTCATCTTCACTCGCACTATTGATTCATGCAAAGTCAATAAAATTACCACTGAATCTGTGATTACCCATTTTTTTAGGGGTCTTTTAATAAAATTAAATTGTCCAATGTGTGCAGCTCCTGGGTTGCTGCAGCAATTTCCTTGTGGTCAGCTTACTTTGGGTCAATCTAACAATAAGGGACTGTCCATGAATCGCCTTGTTATCGGTTCATCATTGGAGGGGGGGAGTTCTAACAAATTAACATTGCCAGGAGAAAATATAAAGGTATATCAAGGTATAACAAGCCACACAACATCTAGTTATATCTACGTTTCCATGGACATGTATATCAGTTGATAACAAGTTTAAGAGCTAGAGCAGAAAATAAATCAGAGATAAAATGACTATTAGAAACATTCCTTATAGATGATGTAATTTAGCTGTAGAATTCCATGCTGGATATATATCACTGGATAACTTTATATGCAACTAGGTTTGGGTGTGATCACAAATGTTTATATGATCTCACCACAATCCCCATTATAGCAATGCATGTGTAAGCTCCAAATATAGCACTTGATACTTGATAATTTTAAACTAATAGTGAATCATAATAAGCAATAGAATTCTGTTGCCCTCAATACATGTGGGTTGGGTGTGAACACAAATAATAAGGTATTAATGATAATTGTCTGGGCCCCAATTTCAGACCAACAGAATCCCCTGTTGTTATTACATAAGAACATCTGCATATGCATGTAACTAATAATACGAAGGGAGAAAATCCCTCATTGTAAATTAATTTTAAAGACTACCACTAATTCCGTTAATGTAGCCTGATAGACTTACATTATGAGAATTAGACGTTATGGAGGTATGGCTGGGATGCGGATCGCGCTGCTGCTGCTGCACTCTCTCCCTGGTAAATCATAGCCTGATCTCAGTAGTGAGACCCACTGTGATCAATAACTTTTGACATGCCTAATGACATATTACATTTTTTTTTAAGGACAGGTACTCTTTAGGCTGACCTGTCAACTGGAAAACAGGGGTGTAAATAAGCCCATTGGTAGCTTGGGCTTTTCATCAACATTCTAAGTGTACCTTTTTCATCTTCATAGTCCTTTTCACTGCTAAGATAGAAGACTTTTTGTTGATATGTGCATGAGGCTTAAAAACCCAAGGGTGTTCGCTAACTCAACAAAAGAGCAAGTAAGTCCAGCCTGTGTCCCCGTATTCTCTGCCTTTGTATCCACTCGCATCCACCTAATTGACAGCCACTAAATAAAAGGGAGATAGGCTGGACTGACCTGAACTTTTAGAATTCTGCGGAATGCCTGCCAGGCTTTTGAGCCTCATTTACATATTAGCAAAAAACCTTATACCTCAGGACTGGAAACGACTATGGAGATTTTTAAAAAATTATGCCCGCAATACTAAGGGCCTTTTTGCATGTTTGCAAGGAGGCACCAATCAGCGAAGTCAGCGCTCGTTTGTAGTACCTTTAGAAGGCATGATTAATCGTGTGTCTGGGCCACTGTATCGTTTGTGCGGACATTCAAATGCATTGCTACTGACCACAAATCTTCTTTATACACAGGGTGATGTGCGAAGGAGCGATTTTAGCAACACTCCTTGCCGGTAATTGGCTCCTGTAAGAGCTCCTTAATGGCAAGCTTAATCTCTTATTAACAACCCGGTTTTTCTGCTGACAGGTCCACTTTGAGGCTGGGTTCACACTATATATTTAGGCTGCGTTCACACTACGTATATTTCAGTCAGTATATGTATATTTCAGTCAGTATATTTCAGTCAGTACTGCAACCAAAACCAGGAGTGGATTAAAAACACATAAAGGATCTGTTCACATAATGTTGTAATTGAGTGGATGGCCGCCATTTAATGGCAAATATTTGCTGTTATTTTAGAATGGCTGTTATATTGAAATAATGGCAGTTATTTACTGTTATATGGCGGCCATCCACTCAATTTCAACATTGTGTGAACAGATCCTTTCTGTGTTTTTAATCCACTCCTGGTTTTGGTTGCAATACTGACTGAAATATACTGACTGAAATATACGTAGTGTGAACGCAGCATCACACTGTATATTTCAGTCAGTATTGTGGTCCTCATATTGCAACCAAAACCAGGAGTGAATTGAAAACACAGAAAGGATCTGTTCACACAATGTTGAAATTGAGTGGATGGCCGCCATTTAATGGCAAATATTTGCTGTTATTTTAAAACAACGGCTGTTATATTGAAATAATGGCCGTTATTTACTGTTATATGGCGTCCATCCACTCAATTTCAACATTGTGTGAACAGATCCTTTCTGTGTTTTTAATCCACTCCTGGTTTTGGTTGCAATATGAGGACCACAATACTGACTGAAATATACATAGTGTGAACCCAGCCTAAGTGTGGGTTCACACATAACAGGATCATAACAGTTCACAGCGAAATCCGCTGCGATTCCCGTACTGTCGGTTTGAATAGGTTTACATACTCGCAGCAGATATTTCATCACGCTGTATGTAAATGCAGCCCCCCTTAAGCCGCCTTGGCCCCATAAATACATTACCGGTCTGTGCTGCAGCCAGCTTCTGGGGCTTCCGGCATCCTGACATCCCGCTCAGACAATCAGCAGCTGCGGCAGGATAGCCCACTGATTGGCTGAGTGTGAATTATGTGTAAACCCACCCTAAGGCTAAACACTAGGGATGGTCCGAACTTGCCGAGATTCGGCTTCGTACAAACCTGAACTCTCGGCAATGATTCCCGCTGTCTTCCACCACTGTGGAGAAGGTGGATACAGCCAGAGGACCGCCTGGAAAACTGGGATACAGCCATAGCCATAGCCATAGGCTGTATCCCAGTTTTCCAGGTGGTCCTCCCGCTGTATCCACCTTCTCCACGGTGGTGGAAGACAGCGTGAATCATTGCAGAGAGTTCAGGTTCGTACGAACCCGAACCTCGGCAAGTTCGAACCATCCCTACTAAACACCCATGGGAGATTACTGTCCACCTTAGTCTCTATTCTAGGCCTCCATAGCCTATAGCACAAATTCAGCAAGCAAATACAAATAATTTTTTCTTTGAAAATCTTGGTTTTCCTGGAAAAACACTGCGTCTGTTTGTTAGCTAGGACTCAATATGGCTGTAAAGCTTTTTGTTTCTGATGTTTTCTCTCTTCATTTGAGTTTTCTTTTGTGTCAAGGGCAGTTCTTAACAAAATGTAGCATGCTGTAGCTGTGGGCCTTCCACTTAGTTTGCAGTGTTTTCCCTCCAATAAACTACAGCTACGTGTACTGAGCAAATCGTTAGTGCCATATAAATAATGAGTAATAAAAAAAATATTAAGGTGCCAAAGTATACACTGAACATTTACCTGGCTGTAAATGTGTACATCTATGACTGCAACTACAGTATAAAATATATTCATAGTGAGAAAACCCCTTTAAGTAGCTGTAATGAGCAGCTGTAATGTCACCTTGTTTATACTAGAAACTCTCAGCTTAGTAGGTGACTCTGTCCTATCCAGGATATTAATCAATTACATGGATAAGATAGAAGTTACTTTATACCCAATATAAGTTACACTATAGACTGCTTATTATATATAAAACTCTAGTAATGACATACGTACCTGTGACTGTAGAAGACCAACAAAAAACATGGAGATAAAGTTACACCCATTGTGCCAACATAGTGCCAACACTGCTTTTATACTGAGATGGGTGTGACCTGTCATCTGCACTGTCCAACGAATCATGCACAGTATCTGCACATATCTGGGCTGGTACAGAGAAACACAGACTACAACGTCACTGGAGACAAGGAAGGGGAGGAGGTTTACTCACTGCACAGTAATGTACTGTATATGCTTAATGACATGGCAGCTGTTCTCGGGGGCAGGCGCAGTGACTACCATGTGTAATTCAGCTACACAACCACTAGAGGTCATAGAGTTCCATGTCCTATGGAGAAGGCTTTCTCAGGATGGATACAGAAGTGTGTATACTAACATAACTGCAGAACTTGAATGTTTACTGACATCTTTGTACACTACGTTGTTTACTATGACACCTTTGTAAACTATGGTGTTTACTATGACATCCCATTCACAGAACAGTAGCCATGTCTGTAATGGCAGACCTTTAACCACCGACAGGATTACAAATGTGTGTTCGCATTTGCAGGAACCCACTGTCATATAGGTGACACAGACGCACAATGTCAATGTCAATGAGTCTGCATGTGTGAAAGAGGCCATATTGTCACATGATTCATCTGAATATAAAAATTTTAAGGATCCAACTTGCACCACATGATGGAATAATACGCACATTTGGATCTATTATAAGGTATCAAACCAGATACTTTCTAGAGCAATATAGAAAGTTAATTAATGCCAATCTCATTTCTAGGTCAAAAAGAGGGACATGTAAGGTGCAAAGAGGGACAGATGGACGGGGGTCAAAAGTAGGGACTGTCCCTCGAAAAGAGGGACACTTGGGAGGAATGCAGTGTTTACTATTGTGGTGGACCACCGTGAGGATGTTGTGCTGGTGGTTGTGGTATAGCTTTGCCAGTGATGGTACTGTTGTGACGCCAGTGCTAACTTAGCACACAGGTGTGGTGGTATACAGTACCTGCTTTGTTTAGTGGCTGGCTATACTGTTCCCCTGAAATGGTCGGTGACCTGCCGGGTTGTGATGGGTCCCTTGGGCTCTTGTCACAGTGGCCTGGAGTGGGAAGATGAGCCACCCGGACTGTCGGTACCGCCACCCACAAAAAGTGGAGAAAAGAACAGAAAGGTGCTGGTGCAATGATCACTGAGTCCCAGTAGAATAAATAAAGTGGTTTTACTGAAAGTCTCTGGTAATACAAAGTAACTTGGCAATTGATAACTTCTGTAATACAGACTTGAGCTCACTGAATCTGTGGTGGGAGATACTTTAAGTGTTGAGGTAGAATAGCAGTGCTTGTGGAGTTTAGTGTTAAGAAGAGTAGAGGAGTTTATTGTGAGAGCCCCAACCCAGGGTAGTAGTGTGCTCTGTCGGAACTTGAGAAAAGAGTACTGAAGAGAAGAAGACTTGAGAAGAGATACTTGTGCCCTTGTTTTACTAAACCACCTTTTGCCCTGCAGTGTCGGGGTACCCGTCCTACAAGAGTGACACAAGCCCCAGCCTTTGTTACCTGGGTGAAGCTAAGTGTCCGAAGGTGTCCCGGTTTTACCTGCGCTGCAAGATAGAGTACGTAGACCTTGGTTGCGGTTGCTTTGCTCTATCCGGGTCAGTTTCTCTGTCGGATACTGTCGGATACTGTAGAATACCGCCCTGTACTGTTAAGAGAGGTTCACAGCGTGGGCTGGGGTAATCTCTGACTTGTCCTCCTTTAAGGGCTTAACACTGCATAGTGTCTGTAGTTATAGCTTGGAAGTGAAAAGTCTCTGGGTTCTCTATACATGTGTATCTAACTACTTCACAGCTGGTCTGTCCTGGACAAGGAACCTGGCTAAGTACAGCAGTGATGCCTGGTCTATGTGTGTCCTACTCCTCAGAGAATCAGAGGGAAACTGACACTATACTTCCTCTCCCCCCCCCCCCCAGGGACTTCTTCCTCGAGGGTGGGTATGGGTCCCTGTGAGTGGTGGAGAAGAGAGTGTGCAGAGAGAGGAGAATAGAGATAGGCAGAAAGGAAAGAAGCATCTCCAATGGTCCACAAAATCACATAACAAAAACCAGTAACCCTTTAGTGACTACAGCTGTGCAATATATATACATACAAAGTTATACATAGAATACTGACATCTGGTGGCGAAAATCATACACAACCTCATCACCACCTTACTTTGGAGTATAAAGGTGCATTTACATGTAACAATTGTCGTGCGAATTTGCGCGATAACGATAGAATTCGAACGATAATCGTACGTGTAAACGCAGCGAACGATCAAACGACGAACGAGAAATCGTTCATTTTGATCTTTCAACAAGTTCTCAAATTGTTACTCCGACATCGTTAATCGTACGATCGGGCCAATTATCGTTTCGTGTGAACGCACCTTAAGGCTTTTGCGACAGGTGTCAGACAAGAAACACCTGTGGTGGAACACCACACTATGACTTCTTTGTACACTACATTGTTTAGTATGACATCTTTCTAGACTACATCTTTTCGTATGACATCTTTGTACACTACAGTGTTTACTATGACATCTTTGTACACTACAGTATTTACTATGACATCTCTGTACACTACATTGTTTAGTATGTATGCATGCTACATTGTTTACGATCACATTTATGTATGCCACAATTTTAGTATGACATCTCTGCATGCCCCAAAAGCATTTCTCATGTGCTTAAAACAGGTGTTAAAACAAAACGTTGCATTTGTGAATAAATTTGGATTCGCTGTGGGAGTGCTGCCTTGGATTGCTTTTTTCGTATCTATGTCAAAGGGATCTTAGACTGGATCCTGGAGGGCTTGCACCCTTGAGTAACTATATGGTTTTCTGTGCTGTTTTTGCCTTAAAGCACTAGGAGATGCAATAAAGATTGAAGAATTGTATACACACTCATGGAATTGGAAACTTTCAAACTTTTTCTGTCTTGCCTTCACCAAGAATGGAAGGTAGTGCTTGAAACTGGGTATATTATGCACCTATTGTCATAAGCTGCATATTTTCATATTTTCTGCACACATGCCTTTCTAACTTATGATTTTCAATAGGATTGGCGGGCGGGGGGGGGGGGGGGCGTTGCTAGGAGGGGCAAATATATCCAGTTTCACCTCAGGTAGCAGATTATATTTTCCTCCAAGTAGGCCAAAAAGTGAACTTGAGGTAAAGGCACTAATGGTTGTAGCAGCTTCAGAGAATGTACAGATCATTGTGTATAGGGAGCCTCTCCTGTGTGGGCAGCATGAAACTAGTGAGAGGTTTCCTTTAAGGAAAAAAGGCCCTATTACCCTAAGCGATTATCAGCCTCAATCGTCCGACAGTTCGGAGCATTTTGAAAGTCAATGATCAGCCGACATGCACAATGTCGACTAATCATGGTCACTCAAAATGCTGATAGAACACAATTCATGCAGAAAAGACCATGATCTAAGGATCGTTCAGACGACCCCTCCAGCTGCTTCCCACTCACTGTATGCGTGTTAAAGCGCAGGAAGCGAGCAGGGTACCAGGGGGAAGGGAGCGCTGACCTGACAGGTTGTTCTCTCCCCTGGACTATCATGCCGTAAAAGGACTTTGTAACCTCCAAATAGATTTAACAAAGTTGATTCTGAATCAGCAATTTGTATCTTTCTATGTTCTTGCATTCCTTTGCTATAAGCCCACAAATGAAGGAGTCTAAGTAGTCCTCTCCATTATATTCAGTGGCGGTCTTTGGCACCAAGCACCCCAAGCGATCGCTTAGGGCCCCCAACATCCAGGGGGGCCCCCACGCCCCGCTCTTGTGCTCAAGACCGCTGGACAGGGCCGCGCTCGCCCCGCTCGCTGCTACCATCTGAACTGTAACTATAAGCACTCGTAATGAGTGCTCATAGTTATATGCAACAGCACTGACAGGGCGGGAGACATTGGCCCCCTTCCTGTCAGTCACTCTTGTGGCCGCAGGAAGGGTTTTCCCTGCGGTCACAAGTGGCAGCTTTGTCCTTGTGGTGTCGGTGCTCCAGTGACATCACTGGAGCATAGGTGCCAGGACAAGGGGAGTGCGGCCTCTTGTGATCGCAGGGAAAACCCTTCCTGTGGCCACAAGAGTGAAGAGAAGAGGAGACGTTCGAACCCAGGTGAGCATAAGTGTTTGTTTTATTGTGTTATATACTATATGGGAGGGGGAGCACACAGGAGTCTGTTTAACAGGGGGAGCGCACGTCGGGGGTCTATATAAATGGGGGGAGCACACAGGGGGGCTATATAACAGGGGGAGCACACAGGGGGGCTATAGACTACTGGGGCTTCACAGAGGGGTCTATGTACTACTGGGGGCAGCACACAGGGGGTCTATATACTACTTGGGGCAGCAGAATGGGGTCTATATACAACTTGGAGAGCACACAGGAGGTCTATATCCAAGTGGGGGAGCACACAGGGGGGCTATATACTACTGGGGGAGCACACAGGGGTCTATATTCTACTGGTGGGGCACACCGGGGGTCTATATACTACTGGGGGAACATACAGGGGGTCTATATACTACTTGTGAGGCACACAGGTGGTCTATATATAACTGGGGTAGCACACGGGTCTGTATACTACTGGGGCAGCACACAAGGGGTCTATATAAGACTGGTGGGGCACACAGGGGGTCTATATACTACTGGGGGAACCACACAGGGGGTTTATATACTACTGGAGGAGAACACAGGGGTCAATATCCAAGTGGGGGAGCACACAGGAGGTCTATATCCAAGTGGGGAAGCACACAGAGGGGCTAAATACCCCTGAGGGAGCACAAAGGGGGCTTATATACTAGTGGGGGATCACACAGGGGGTATATACAACTGGGGGCAGCACACAGGGGGTCTATATACAACTGGGGCAGCACACAGGAGGTCTATATACTTCTGAGGGAGCACACGGGGGGGCTATATATAACTGGGGGAACACACAGGAGTCTATATACTACTGGGGGAAGGACACAAGGGGTATATACTATTGGGGGCAGCACACAAGGAGTATATATTACTGGCGGTAGCGCACAAGGGGTATATACTACTGGGGGCAACACACAGCGGTCTATTGTTTTGGAACGCGTGTCGAGTGGGGGGCCCCAGACAACTTTTCTTGGGGCCCCAGAAATGCCAAGACCGCCCCTGATTATATTCTTGAGCTAAGTAGTCCTCTCTATGAATCAACCCTGTTTGCAGGCTTACAGCTTGGAAATGCAAAGAGTATAAATATACAAATTACATATTTGGAATCAGCATTGTGTGTCCGATTTACAGATGACTTTAGTTTAGGGCTAGAGGGAGGTGGGTTGGAGGGGACAGAGTCCCTTTAAAGGTGATTGTTCATCAGATGAGAATGACAATTTGGGCTTGAAAAACTTGCTTTGCAGAGAAGCCATGTGAATAGCAAGATGAAAATATCTAATAAGGTTTCTGGCAGTCCTGTAAATAAAATTATCGCATTGTCACCATGTAAGGCTGTCAAAAAGATAAAAGGGGATTAGTGTTCTAAATTTAATGTTAACCTTTAGGTTTTTAACAAGATAATGTCAGGCAAGTCTAAACTTAGTGTATTCGTGGTTAATATCTCCTTGTTGAGATGAGCAAAGTTTTCAAAAGTTTGATTCAAAAGATAAATTCAAACATCAGTAAAAAGTTGTCTCAAACCCAAACTTCAGCAATACCTGTAAAACTTATGTATAATACTGTCTACGGGTATGTTTACACTGAGTAAATCAGGCGGAATTCCACTGCGGACTCCCACCTGTCTCAGTGTACTATAGCATCTCTATGAGAGAGCGCACGCTCCTCCTCTGCCGCCACTCTCTGCTGTCGCCGCTCTCCGCTGAAAGGAGTGACTCTCTGTACTGTCTGGAAGTCTGTGTTTATTCTGTTTTTTACAACCAGCACAAGTCAGCAAATCTGCCTTCAGGAGGCTGGACCTGGATTTCTGGTAGGTTCAGCTTTGTTTTATAGCATGATAACAAAAAAATATAATTTATGTTGATTGCAAACTTGCTTTATATCACATCTACTGTGGATTTAGACTTTGAAAGTTATAAGGACAGTGACACTTTAAATGGCATGCCAATGTTTCTATTTGTGTCTGGTCTGACTTGACATAAAGTATGGCTGGAAGTTAACATTTGTAAACTTCCAGTGTTTCAGATCTCCATGTGACAATATTTATGACCCATTACTTTCACCACAGATCCTTCTTATTTGCTGGGCATATGGGGCATAATACTGCAGCACCTTATAATATGACCCCTTTAAAAAGTATATCTGATGTTTATTAGGTCACTTCAATGTAGGTGTGGAAGTATAATGTTCCACAAATAGCTGTGCCATAATTTATGTATTCTTATTTTATCTCACAGGCAAATGTGATTCAGGAATGATGAGAACAGTGATAAAGTCTGTAGATTAGGGTGTTGCTGGTATTGAACCTCATTATTCTGTTTTCTAGCTTAATATAACTTTCCTGGTGACACCCATCATTTCTCCTTTATGCTGAGTTGAATAAATAAATAAAGTCAGCAGTTAAAAAAAAAGCTGCATGTACAATGTATATATGGTTAATAAGTCTTCTGGGTTGATATGATTGACACATTAAGAAACCTTAACTCAACACAGTAGGATACATTTAGAATTATTATCAGCCATTTTAATTCTTTAAAAACACAACAATGCGTGCAGATAATACATAGCAGTTCAAAAAGAAATCCTGGTTGTCTGACCACTTACTAGCACAGCTTTCCTAGCTGACATTTCTGAGCCTACTGAGCCTATTTCTAAATCTGTTGCCTAACATGCTTGTCTTAAAGGGAACCAATCAGCACATTTGGTCTGGGACGCTGCACAGACCACGCAGATGGGTCCCATATCATTTTGGCGGTTCTGGTCTCTGCAGCTTTATGTCCTGGTAAAACGCTGCTTAATCCTGCGCGCGAGGCAGTGGGAGAGCCATAAAGTAGTCATCTGGGCGGAGAGCTGTCCGTGACTAGTCTCGGCTCTCTGCCTGTCAGCGTGCTCTGTGGAAGTGATTGACAGGCAAAGTGGCCTTAAATTGGCCCATTTGCCTGTCAAACACCACCGTAAGGTGCGCTGACAGACAGAGAGCCTTTTTAAAAAGGTGAATGCAGCAAAAACCCACTAAAAGGTTACAAATTTTTATACACTGTGCAAACCATGTGAAAATCAATTATACATTCTTCCCCATGTTTGTCATACTACTCTTTGTTCTCTCGTTTGGCTCATTTAGACTTTAGGATACCTGTCACTTTCCCAGACTAGGAGTGTTCCCTTAGAGAGCAATGTCAGGTGGCTCCTAACTAGCTCCACAAAGGAATGGAGTGACAATTGCCCTTCAATCCTCCAGTTCCAACAACCAGGGCCCATTTTGGGTTTACGACCCAACCAGTTGAAAAAGCACCTTTTACTCTATCACACATCAAAGGTTGCTTGATTTGCGTACATACACCAATTCAGAAGCCACACTGCCACAAAATATCTATAGTGAGGGGGATATTTATTAAAGGGTGTAAAATATACATCGGTGTGAACTGCTCACTGCAGCCAATCACAGCTCAGCTTCCAGCTCTAGTAAAATGATAGAAGAGCTGTGATTGGTTGCTGTGGGCAGTTTACACCAGTCTATATTTTACACTCTTTGATAAATTGGCCCCATCATGTATGTACTGCTAAATTTACATGCTCTGTATCTTTCATTCTAAGGGTTCTTATAGGATAATTTAGTGAACACAGTAGAAAACATTTTTCTTGCCTTTCCGTCACTAACCCACTTAGGAACATTACAGTAGGCGTCTCCTTAGCCCATAATAGAAGTTCTTAGGCATCAACGGAAATATCTAACTGAAGCGTTAATATTTACAGACATGCTAGACTGAAGGTTTACTGTTCCTTTGTGGCTCTTTTAACACGGCAGAATTTAAAGGGTGCAAGAAAATAATAAGTAAGTTAACTCACCCATCCTCATGCCTCAGTTGCGGCACTCCCGTCAACAGTCGATCAGTTGATGGCCACAGTCTATCAGTTTCAGCTGGTAACAAGGCTGCAACACCATGGCCCGGCTGAGTGATTGTCCATCCCAGTGACTGATTGGCTGCGTAGGCAATCACTCAGCTGGTTATGTATTCTTGCAGCTAGGAGACCAGCGTCTGTCAACGGGACCCCAGAGCGGCGCTACAGGGCACGAGGATAGGTAAGTTTACATTGTTTAATATTTTCCTGCACCCCCTGCCTGTCTCCTTTTTTTTTTTTTTTTACTTTGGTGGGACTTGACAGTATTTTCAGTATTAAACCAGCAGTGGGTCCAAAAAACAGAATAGGTGCCTCTCTTGGTCATAGGCTGGTTTTACACAGGAGTAATACAGCAGAATATTTGAATCTGTATCGCATCTGTAAGTCCCGGTGTAACAGGTCAGAGTATACCTCCAGTCCAAAATATACCTGGTGTTAAAGTGGCCTAGGCTAGATTATACCCCAGGTATATTTTGGCCTAGGTCAATTCATACCCCCTCAGGCCATTTTATACCCCCATGAAATCAGTAGCAGACACAAGAAGTATTTCATTTTTTAACATTTTATTGGGGATTCAGCTTTGTCTGCTAAGTTAACTGAGAATGTAACTGACGTAAATCTTGAAAATCTAAACACATCAGGGACATTTATCAGTGTAATTTATTTGGCTAATAAGTAATTTTGTGCACTTCATAAAAAAATATTGCGTTTGGCTCCATTTTCCATCAGTTTCCACTGCCTGTGCCTTTTTTCAACTTTTGCACTGGGAGGGGCGTGGTTCTCTATTAGGCTGGGTTCACACTGCGTTTTTGCAATCTGTTTTTTTCATCCGTTTTTTGCAAAAAACAGATGAAAAAAACGGATGCATTTGTGTGTATCCGTTTTGATCCGTTTTTCCATTGACTTCCATTGTAAAAAAAAAGGGATCAAAACGGATCCGTTTTTTGACGGACACAAAAACATAGCTGACACTATTTTTGTGTCCGTTAAAAAAAACAGATCCGTTTTGATCTGTTTTTTTAACAATGTAAGTCAATGGAAAAACTGATCAAAACGGATGCACACAAATGCATCCGTTTTTTTCATCAGTTTTTCATCTGTTTTTTGCAAAAACGGATGAAAAAAACGGATTGCAAAAACGCAGTGTGAACCTAGCCTTAACTACTTTTTAAAATAGATTTATCATGTGCGAATTTTCAGTTTTTGCGCAAAATCCTTCAGCGTAATTTTTAAGCCAAGTTGTTTTAGGCATAAATTGTGCAAGATTTATCAGGGCACTTGTGTCTTATGATTTATGTGCAACAACAGTAAAATTTTGCGCAGCCCATAAAGGGCTCCTCTTGAAACCCCCTGAACAGTCAGGAAAGGCATACATGGATGCGTGTTGGCATACCCCCATATATTTTTCTTAAGGCTGTTTAATTTAGGAATAGATAGTATTAAAGTGTCACTGTCGTTAAATTTTTTTTTTTTTTGGCAGAAATCAATAGTACAGGCGATTTTAAGAAACTTTGTAATTGGGTTTATTAGCCGAAAAATGAATTTTTATCATGAAAAAGCAGTTTGAAGCTCTCCCCCTGTCTTCATGGTTTTTCTATGGAGAGAGGTAAGTGAGGCACCAAAACAGGACAACAAAGAGTTAATCTACAGCAACATCACTGGCTCTCTCCTCTGACAGTCACCACTGACCTCTCTGACCTCTGAATAGCTCCCCGCTGAGTAATCCTTTGTTCTCTGCTCTCTGCTGGCGACTAATCTCGCTCCTCCCCCCTCCCCTCTCCATAGCTCAGACAGGATCCGACTGATAAAGAAAACAGTCGAGATTTTCTGATTCTAAGCAGTGGATGACAGAAAGGAGCGGAGGGTTACCTGGGAAAAGGCTTTTTAAATGCAGATAATGGCATATTTACCTATTAAACCCAAATTTCAAAATTTCAAAATTTAAAACAAAATTTCTTAAAATCGCCTGGACTATTGATTTCTGGAAAAAAATTTTAATGACAGTGTCTCTTTAATGTTGTATCTAACCTTTTTTGATTTGTTTCCTCAGGCCGGTTTCCTGGGCAATTTTCTTTCAGGAGGAGTAGCTGATTGGCGTTGCTGAGCCAGTGACGTCATGAAGATCGCCCTTAGTAACAGTTATATGTTGCTGAAAGTGGGAAGACGTTTCATTCAGCGACGGGAGCAGCAATTTATAAGTCCCGCCCTCCCCTCCTGTTCATGTCATGGTGCTGGAAGTTTTGTAGGGATGTTGCCCAGATTTTGGGCAGACATTGGTTATAAAGATTAATACTAATCTTCTCCGTTTAAAAAAAAGGGTTTTAAGTATTTAATATGTTATTACTTTCTATTAAAGTTAAAATGGTGTCATATTTTTCTGGTGACCTCAAAATAAAAGCACCGTGGCTGTTTAATTCCACAACTAAAGTCTCTTGGTCTCATTTTAGTTACTAAGGGGTTTTCTTTGGGGGGTTAATTTGCCAACTATGCATCCATGCTCAAAACAAATGCACAGATGATAGATTCTCCCCATAGACTTTGTTACTTCAACCAGAAAAACTTGGCTGTTCATAGTATAAGGAAGTCATATTGTCCTGAAACTTTATTGTTAGGAGCTGACTGTGAAGCTCTGCTTCCGGCACTGCCGGAGCGCGTGGTCGGCCTCCTACACCTGAGTCCCTGTTGGCCTCCTCCATGCCTCCTGGTGTACTGGCCTGTCTCCTGATGCGACTCTGGACCCAATGCTTACAGACACAGTAATCCTTCCTGCCACAGCTTGCATTGATGTGCCATCCTGGATGAGCTGCACTACCTGAGCCACTTGTGTGGGTTGTAGAGTCCATCTCATGCTATCACGTGTGTGAAAGCACCACCAACATTCAAAAGTGATCAAAACATCAGCCAGAAAACATAGGCACTAAGAAGTGGTCTGTAGTCCCCACCTGTAGAACCACTCCTTTATTAAGTGTGTCTTGCTAATTGCATGGAAAATTGATTATCAATCAGTGTTGCTTCCTAAGTGGACAGTTTGATTTCAAAGAAGTTTGATTTACTTGGAGTTATATTGTGTTGTTTAAGGGTCCATTTACACAGAAAGATTATCTGACAGATTATCTGCCAAAGATTTGAAGCCAAAGCCAGAAACAGACTATAAACAGAGATCAGGTCATAAAGGAAAACCTGAGATTTATCCTCTTTTCAAATCCATTCCTGGCTTTGGCTTAAAATCTTTGGCAGATAATCTGTCAGATAATCTTTCTGTGTAAATGGACCCTAAGGGGGACATGTATCAAGAAAAAAATGCGTATTTTTTTGCGGAAAGTGGCGATTTGCGAATATTTTATTCGCAAAACGGCCATTTGCGAATAAAATATTCGCAACTCGCCACTTCCCGTCCCCCCAGCGTACCCGGCAGAAAGGGGTGTGGAGGGGGCTGAACGGAGGGCGCGGACTCAGAGTCCGCGCGATTCACCATTCGTTCCGCCAAAAGATACGCTGAAAACCTACTCCAGTCCTCAGCTGGCGTAGGTTTTCGGCCGTGCGCATCGGCTCGCACGGGATTTATGTAGAGGCAGCCCGCCTCTACATAAATCTCCGTAGCGCCGGAGATGCGGGGGCATTTTCAAGTCTGGTGCAGAAAACGCCGGACTTAATAAATGTCCCCCTAAGTATTCCCTTCATTTTTGTTAAGCAGTGTACATTAATGCCCATTCACATAGAATTAGGCAGGGAACTTTCTGGAGAAAAGTAAGGAGCTTATTAATGCCCACCCCTTTATAGCTAAAAATAAAACTGACTGGCAATACCAGCTATCTAGGCATGAGCCAGTTAGAATTTTTTTTTTTAAACGTTGGACAAACCCTTGACAGGGGAAGAAAGTATTCTAGTAGCCACTGCCTTAATCGCTAGGACAATCAGGATGAGGGATAGGGGTTAAGCCAGATGGGGTTTTGTACAGATAAAAACATGACAAAACATTCTTCAGAGACACATTAGGCAACATTATATCATGTAATGTTATACGCTAAATTAGATTTACTGTGTATGTTTACTTTGCCTGAACATAGGTTTTCATGGGATCTTCTTCCCATGAAGGCAATGTAGACAATTTCTGGCTAATTGCTTCATCAATGGGCCAGCCCCAGGCCTGGAAGAATGGAGCCAGGTTTTTATTGACAGCTTGAGAGAACTTCTCTGCCCAGAGATTCATCTTGCCTTTATTTTCAGTGGTAACGTTGGACATGGTTTGGTACTCAGAGAAAAGGCGCTTGAAGGGATCCCAACCAAAGCTCTCTTGTAGCTGAAAAAATATGTAATTTTTCTTTAATCTCAATTAAATTTAGGAAAGAACAAAAACACAAATATTGTGATGGGTTATCCAACATTAGAAAAACATAGCTGCTTTCCAGAAACAACACTACTCTTGCCCTGCACTTAAAGAGAATCTGTCAGCTGTAATTCACATTCCAAATTGCCCATACTGTTAGATAGGTGTTAGGTCAGGGGGACAGATGTTACCTTTTTTATATATCCATCTGTGCATCTAGAATGTATAAAACAAAGAGACTTTCTTGAACTCCTGAACTGCAGCAAGCTGTAACGCCACCTTACTCCCCCTCCCATACCTGACCCTGCCCTGGACTCAGCTCCCAGGTGTCAATCAAGCAGGGAGGAGAAGAGAAGGAGGTATTCAGCTTGCTGCACATCAGGAGCTTAAAAAAGCCTCTTTGACTCTTTGTGCCAGAGGACAAAAAAAAAACATTTACTACATCCCTGAAGAACAGCTTGATATATGAAAGGTACCATGTGTCTTTTTAATCTAAAAGCTATCTACCAGTGTCAGCAGTTTGGAACATGAATTATAACTGAAAAATGCCCTTTAAGCAATGAAGTCAAACACACAAAACCCAAGGAAAGGGGCGATGCTGTTTATGGAAAAAATCATCTATGTTTTTTCTAATGCCGGATAAGCCCTTTAAACATTTCCTATGGTTTTATTTGTTCAGGTCCTATGTGGATCTATACATCTCAACAATGGAAAACAACAAACACTGTAGTCTCAACATGTAGTCATATTCAGCCTACCTCTTACCTCTGCTAACCTCTGGACAGATGAAAGGAAGTATGGATGTACAAAGTTTATTTGTTATCTGTATCAACAAAGGTGCACATACCCTTTAACCCCTTAACAACCGTGGGCATACATTTACGCTCCCACTGCCTGGGCCTTAACGCAGGAGGGCGTAAATGTACACCCTAGCGCGGTCCCAGGCTGAGGACCGGCTGCTATCTACAACCAGTCCCTCACCCTTAATGGCGGGCTGCCCCGATTGCGCGGCCGCCCGCCATTAACCCTTTTAACGCAGCAGCGTATAAGTATACGTGACTGGAGCATCTCTGGTCACTTAGGGATCAGGACCCCCGCAGCATGTCTGTGGGGGTCCTGATTGCATTTCCTGACTGCCGGAGGTCACCTACTTACCTCCGTGAAGTGCGATCTTCTGGTAGAGTCTGCCACAGGCCACAGGCAGGCTCTATCAGAAGATCACAGATAACACTGATCCCTGCTATGCGAAACCTAGTAAAAATGCATATCGCTGTGTTCAGACTGACCTATAGAATAAAGTAAAAATACCAGTTTTACCGTTAGGTGCACTACGTAAACATGGAAACCCCCCAAAATTTGCGAAATTGCATTTTTTGAACCAAATTCACCCCATAAATGATATTTTGGAGGTTCCGTTGTTCATTTTATGGCAGATTGAAAGATGGCATTACAAAGTACACCTGTTTTTGAAAAAAAACATGCCCTCACATGGTCCTGTAGGTAGAAAAATCAAAGAGTTATGGGTCTTAAAAGGCGAGGACGAAAAAACGCAAAAGTGACAATTGGCCCAGTCTTTAAGGCCATTTCAGGCCCGGTCCTTAAGGGGTTAAACATTACTTTGTGCTTTGTGCTTTTTCTCATATCAAATTAATCTTACATGGCTTTTATACAATCCAGCCAACTTTGCCTTTGTTCACATCTACACTAAAATGATGGACACCATGACAGAAACTCAATGGATCCCAATAAGGTCAATAAGGCCCTTCGAGGGCCATTGATGTCCATCGTGTAGCAGGTCTGAAACTGCTTTTTGTTTTAATTTTATTTTCCTATGAAGGAACAGAAAAACAGAAATACAAATGTAGATGTGAACACAGTTTAAAGTTATGCAATTTGGTAGACTTATATCAGTCTATCAGCCTATGCGTCACTGTGTTTAAGGTATGTCAATTAAATGGTCATTTAAGATGTGACCCAGATTGCTTAGCACATGACATAACATGCAATTTCTTCTAGTCAGACCTCTACACAAAGTCTACGGATAAATTAGACCACATTCTAAAATTAGACAGCATGACACAATTTGGAATGTGGTAGGGAGGGATGCACATTCTTGTATAGAGTTAAGCACGCATACGTTCTGTTTCTTACCTGGAGATAAGTCTCCAGTGCTGTCCATACACTCCAGTCTTCCAGCTTTGCTCCATTCTTCAAATACTCTCTGATACAGGCATTTCTTTCTGCTTGTTCCATTGCAGGATGAGCTTTATCCCTTGGGATTGCTAGCACATTTTCATGTACATATATAGACCACAGGTTACAGGTGGCTTCTGTAGTGTTAGGTGGAAATTCCCAAACATGTCGCTGCTGATTGTGCCCAAGCTCATGTATGGGCCCCCATATTCCTTCTGTCTTCATTTTCTGAAGATCTGTCATTGAAATTGCTGATGGTAGATGGCACATAATTGGGTATCCAGCATGCATCCATCCTATAGTTAAAAAAATGTACTTACAAAAATTAAAACAGCAAATTGCCTGTAACTAACACTGACAAAACGGAAAGGAAAGGGGGGCTATAAAGAGGGAGCCATTGATAAGGGGGAGAGAGAGAGCGGGTTATCTATAAGGGACAGGGCCAATTATAGGTTTTCTGCTGCCTGAGGGGGAACCCACCTCCCATCCAATTCCCACCCCGAAGACTACCCCACCCCATAACACCCCCCCCTTCCAGCCTATGAAAAATCATAAGTAAGGTGTGTGTGTAGAAAACCTGAAGCTTATAATAATACGTGCACACACAATCCAGGTCCACCATAAATCACCCTGCATAAGAATTGCATTCCATTCTTGGTGACAAGAAAGAAAGGTTTCCATTTCCACCAGTGTGTAAACAATTCTTTAATCTTTATTGTGTCTCCAAGAATAAAAGCACCAGACATATACAAGAGTCAATGCATTGTGACTACTCCTGGTGTTCTTATTCATGCTCATATCACCATTACACCTTGTGCTCCATATATAGGGGTAGTGATCACTTGTAGGGTAGTGATGTCTGAAGCTTATAACAATACCTGCAGAGTGTTTCCAGTCCTGATTTCCTTGCATTCTACATCTGTGTCCAGCTATCATTTACAGATCATGAGGTTAATGAAGTCAGTGGTGTGTAGCAAACAGTATAATTTATGGCCACTTCATACAATATGCCACCCCTACAAAGCTGCTGCCTTAGCAATAAACTCATTTCGCCTCATGTCAGAAACGGCCCTGATAAGGAAGACTAAACAGAGTGGGCTATCTATAAAGGGGAATACACAGAGGGGGCCATCTATATGGGAGTTACACACAGAGGGGGGCAACTATAAGGAAGCTTAAATAGAGGGGGCATCTATAAGATAGACTAAACAGAGGGGAGATCTATAAGGGGGACTAAAAAGAGGGGAGAGATCTATAAGAGGGACAGCAATCTATAAGGGGGACTACAGAGAGAGGGGGTCATCTTTAAGGGGGCATCTATAAGGGGGACTAAATAGAGGGGGGTCATCTATAAGGGGACTAAATGGGGGGACATCTATAATGGAGTCTAAACAGAGGGCAGAATCTATAAAGGGGCGACACAGAGGGGACCATCAGTAAGATAGACTAAACAGAGGGCGCCATCTAAAAATGGGCTAAACAGAGGGGGGGGGTCTATAAAGAGGGGCTACACAGAGGAGGGGGCATCTATAAGGAGTGCAATGTGGAGGGGGCAATCTATAAGGTGGATTACAGAGAGTGGGCCATCTGTAAGGGGGACTACACAGGGGGAGGGAATTTACTATGGGAGATGCACAGAGAGGTCATTTACTATAGTGAAGTACACAAAGGGGGCCATCTATGGGGACGTGCTGAACAGAGGGGGCATCTATAAGGGTGACTACACAGAGGGTGGGCCATATACTGTAGGGAATGCACAGAGGGCATCATCTACTATAGGGACTACAGGGGGCGCAATACAGATGTGCAGTTTGTAAAACAATAAGGATGGTGCAAGAGCTATAAATATTCGTCTGACAGTCATGGCCAGGAGAAATTCTCATATTGGCCAAGGTCAGATAGAGGAGAAAATTAAAAGGGAACAACTCTGATCTGAGAAGATGTCCCCTTTGAGTCAATTTATGTAACTGCACTGTAATCATTATAATGTGTACAGAACCTGTGTAGAGCTGGTATCTACTTCTATATGATGACTCTATGACGTGATATTGGTCATTGTACAGTGAATTTTATTCAGGAGCAGTGTAATGGCATTAGTATGTCATGGTATTATTTATTACTTCCAGTAATCCAATAATCTGGTACTTTTAGTTTTATTGGCCTTGGTATACTAAATTTGGACAGTAAGATGATGGTATGATGGTGATGGTATTGGTCATGGTGTGGTGGTAATATTTGCCCTTTGTATAATGGTATTATTATTAATATTGGTTTTAGTATACTGGATTTAGTCAGTAAGAGTATGGTGGTAAGATGTATAGTGATAATATTTCCTTTCTAAATACTAGTATTATTGGTAATATTGGTCTAGGTATACAGGATTTGGTCAGTAACGGTATGGCAGTAATATGTATGGGGATATTATTTGCTCTTTATATAAATGTGTTTTTTGGTACTTGTATGACTATTTAATTTAACTACACAGTATTATCATGGAAAGAAAATTGTCTTTTAAGGCTATTTACATGAGTCAGTTATCGCTAACATGTGCTCCTAGGAATGCATATTTAGCTGATAATTGGCCCATGTAAATGTGCCAGAGATCTGCCGACAAGTAAGCAAATACCCCATTGTCAGATGATTTGATCTTTTGTGCAAATGTAAAAATCATTGTTATTGGCTGCATATCTCTCTAGGTAATCTTGCTGATCGGCACTCATTAGCAGCCCTACACCGCCCCATATCATGCTGTCTAAAAGGACCCTTACCATGTTAATATAGATAAGTATGGTGGCTGAAGGGTGGGCCCCAGGAATGATTTATTCTGGTGAGCCCAAGGTACTCTAGTCCAACATTGCTTTTATGTTATTATTCCATGTCAGACATCTACTACAAGTTTCATTAAATGCTGTGTAAACCATCAAATTAGGCCTTAAAGACTACCTATCACTAAAAATGACTTTTGATATGTCATCAGACATGTCAAAATGTATTAATCACACTGGGTCATACTGCTGAGACCCACTGGGAACAAGAGATATAGCCATGGAGAGAGTGTGGCAACTGTGCATTTACTCCCCGGCCGTATCTCTGTAACAATATAAGCCTACATTGTTGGAATTATCAGCCGGCCAGGGAGTGGATTGAGCTGCTGTTGAGTCCTCTCCCTGGCTATAATTTTTGATCAGAGTGGGTCTTAGCAGTAATAATAACTACAGTGCTTTTTAACTTTGGCATGGCACAAGTTGGGTACAACTTATTAGGCACTAAAATGGAATCTGTGGAAAAATTGCAAAGTTCCCTCTACAATATCCACTATGTTCTATTCTGGAAGCCACTTGTGGGAATAAAATGTTCACTACACCCATATACAAATACCTTGATGGTGTTGTTTCAAAAAACCTCTGGAGGGTTTTTACTATAGAGGTTCCAATGGGGTACCATATCCAGTACATGGGGCAACTACCTTCTGAGGTAGGCACCTACCTGCCTACTGGTTGGAAATTGGTTACCTACAGGGGAGAGATACCTAAAAGGCGCATCTACCTACCAAGAGGGGCATTATTACCATGTGGCACACTGATTGGCTGAGCAGGACGTTTAGACGCCGGGAGCCCCTGAAGCAAGCCGGAGCATGGAGCAGGTACAGTATGCTCCGGATGGCGGGGGTTGCCATTTACATACTCGCATTGTGAAATCCGCTGCAGATCCGGTGTTTGTGAATCTAGCCTAAGGGTGCCTTCACACATCTAGGATTTGCTGCAGATTTGAAGTTGCAGATTCAAAACAACTCATCAATTTCAAATCTGCGCCATTAAATCTGCTGCAGATCCTGTACGTGTGAACACACCCTAAGGCTATTTAATACAATGGCGTTGTTTAACAACCACTGTTGTATTTCAGTGCAGGGATCGGCTGGAATGTAGCATGTTCCTACGGCCGATATTGCAGTACTGGCCGTAGAAATATAATGCTTTTACTACTTGGATTGCAGGCCTTCGTTCAGATTACATCTGTTGTTAATGTAATTAATTCATTGTGTGTATCTAGCTAAAAAAAATAGTTTACTTAAACCACACTTCATAAATTATGCATAACATTTCACACTCCCTGCAAAAACACGACAAACCCCAGAATAATGGCGCAAAAAGATTGATAAATTTTCCCCTAAATGTATTGCCCAAATCCAAATGCTAAAAAATGTACAATGACAAACCCCAAAGTTACTACCACATAAAGTGACACATACCAGATTTGTAAAATGGGGCTCTGTCATCTAAGTCCAAGATCAGGGGTAGCTGATGTGTGCATAGAGGATAAATAAATTAAGTTAGAACACCCCATTAAGGAGTTAAAGGCAATTTTTTTTTACCTGCTGAAATTTGCACATCTGCCACAATCCTCTCAGGACGTAGAAATTTTTTCGGAGTCATTGCAAGATCAGCTACTGCATCCATTATATTGTCCCACGCAGACAGCAAAGCTTCTGGATCATCCAGAGAGCGGATTACATCAGAGGGAACAGTGAGAATAATATTCTCTGTTATTAGCTCAGCCCAAGGTGCCGGGTATGTGCGGATTGTATCCAACCAGGATGAAATTTTAGTCTGTCCTGAAGGGAAAAATATAATGTCATATATACATATTTGAAAAAATGAGACGTTGGTCTATTGACAATGACCTTCAGAAATGTTCATGTTAATGTTCATGCTCATTATTTGTGGCCATTGTTATAAAAAGATGGCAACTCTTTGGAGAGAAAATTATGACAGTGGTCATTTTCCCATTGTGGGAACTAAATCTAAAGCTATGTTCTCACTACGGGAACATTCCGCTATTTAGTGGGGAAAGGTGGCTGTCTAGTGATAATGACACCCGCAAATAATGATCTTGATCATTATTTGTGGCTGTCAATATTAAGGGCAGCCACCTTACCCCGATATGATCCCGTAAAATATTATAAATATCCTATTGTTTATGGTGCTAAAAAATGCTGCATTTGTTGAATTGGGTTTATAGATAGATATTACTCCTATTATTTCTTATATCATTTAATTAGATTTCACATGTACTGCAGTATATATATATATATATATATATATATATATATATATATATATATATATAATATTTGGAGAAAATACCAGTAGGATATTACACAGAAAATACCTTGAAAGAGAAATATGTATAAATACTATCTGCGTAACAGAACTCAGGTGCGAAGTAAATACATAACTATATAAAAAAGGCTAAGCTGTATATATTTTACTTACCTTTTATAAATGTTGGAGCCGGTTCTGCTCCATAGACTGTAACAGTAACAGTCCCAAGCTGGCTTTTCCCCTTGACAATAACATATAGAAGTCCTCCCCAGACACTGGATATCACAACCTTCTCACCAACAACATTCTTTCTATGCACAACCACTGGGGCACGACAGAACTCTTCTGCTGAGCTTAGGTCATCAGAGTGGCAGCCAACCTGCACCTGCAATAAACAAGCAAGGGTTAAAGCTACTGCACCAGCATGTGACTTACAGCTAGTCCTCACTTAGAATCAATTTATTTACTTTGAGCACCTGGAGTATTTTTTTTAATACTGATAGTTATTTATCAAAAAGAAGGAGCAGAATTAGGAAACTCTTGCTTTTCAAATACATGCTGCAGGCCCAAATGATGTCCAAACCAGGACAAGCTTTTTATTGTTTCTCCTTAAACATTGGGAGGGGGTCATAAAACCAATGTATGACAGGCAGTCTCTTTAAACCTTTTTTTGATTAAAACTCTTGAAGTGTCTCTTTACCATCAGGATCTAGGCATGGGGTTTTAAGTTCCATCACAGGCTCCTCTTTGGTATAATCCACCTACAGGATTCTGGTAACTTGGTCTTTAAGCCAGGGTTGCACAACCCTTTTTGGTGTGAGAGCCACATTGTCAGTTTGTGCAACTTCAAGGGACCATAGTAAAACACTTGTAGGGTGGTCTTTGCACCAAGTATATTTTTGTGGTTGATTTTCACTGGGGACATATTCCATGACATAGTTTAACATGCTAGAAGACAATTGACTACTATTCTCACTTCTCAAACATACATTAAGAATAAAGTCACATACAGTAACTTTTGTTGAGTTGAACTTGAGAAACAAGAAATAAGGGCATTGTAACAAGGTGCGGCTGTGATGTAGTCACCTTTGTTCTCCCTCACTGAGAGAAACTCAACATCAACTCCCCCCACCCCCTCCAGTGCTATTAGGTAAACAACAGTCCAGGCCACCTAAATGTCAGATAGGAAGCAGAAGACAGCAGCACCATAGTATTCCACAGTCCCTGCAAGGACAAGAAAAAAACCCAGCCTAATAAAAAAAAATTAAGACATAACACAAACATGACAAAATATAAAATAAAACATGGCATAAGAGTTTGGGACTTTGAAGGTTTGTTTATAACCCTTTACAGTTGTTCATTTTAATGTTAACAAGTCTGCCTCAAGCTGGGGCACACACAAAACCATGCTATCATTTACCTGGAGACCTTTCTCCACTGCTGAAGCTGGAAATACAAAAGTTGCTGTTTTGCTGGGAGGCAGATAGAGTCCAGTACTTCTCCAGGCATCATCACCTGGATTGAACATAATATAAGAACAATATAAGAACAAATTATAAGCAACCTATTAAATGTTTAGATAGATAAGTTTTAATCCAAGTGAATTAAAGAAGCACTCTTAGATTTATCTTCTTTGCCCCTATAATGCACACTTGCAGTGTCCCAGAACAGCCCTTCTTATGGTCGCACTTGTATTATAACCAGTTCTGTTCTGGAAAGCTATGGTCCACTGCAAACTGCGTGTATTGTGTCACCCTTGTCAGTATTCAGGTCTGCTATTCCATTCACTTCTTGTATATCTATTCAGGTATCAGTGCCTAATAGTATTATGTCGCCTCCCAGTGTTCAAGTATGGTACTTCTCATGTATATTTCTCTGTATATGCCTAATGGTGTGATGATGCAATGGCTGGATGTCACGTGACTGTGCCCTGCTTCCATGGTAACTCCAATGGTCATCGAGCTTTGGCTGGGGTTACCATGTGACTTCCTGTTCTACCTCAGTCTTGTCTTGTCCTCCACCTTCAGGAGACAAGTGCTGTGTCTATTCCCTACCACATAGGGGATAGGTTGTCTATTTGTCCTCTCTCCCTGCTAAGAGAGAGGCCTGCGTGTGCTCTGCTGCTCCAGTCCACTGGCTGTGTTCCTGTCTCAAGTCTCAAGATTCTCATCTGGGTGTCGATTCTTTAGTCGTTCTCTTCTCTAATCATCAACAGCAAGTATTTCATTGAAGTCTCATTCCGCCCAGCATCTCAACTTCAGTTACACTACTACTCCCATCATTCAGCACGCTACTCTCACAGCCTATTGCAGCATCACCCATTACTCTGCTTTATTCAAGACTGCCTTATTCCCGGTTGCATCCGGAGAGACTGTTGCTACTAGTTACCACCGTTACAATAAATATACAACTACCGTTGTTTCTAAACCTTGGCATTGGTGTGCTAATTGGTGCCCTGACTAAGGACAACTAGGAATTGCATGCCCAGTATTCCCGCATGGTCAGGAGCCCGGTTTCCAGCTGTATCACCCTCGTGCCTACACCGTGACAACCTTATACCCTACAGCTGCCCCGGTTCCTGCCTGTTAGCACCATCTATACTGCGGAGTGGCCCCTGGGGGCCTGGGGCATCGCACACTTACCCGGGGTCACTATATGCCTTGGCACCTAGGTCATGACTAAAAATTGCATATCACTTTGTGTATAAAGGTTTAAATGTCTAGCATTAGCAAATAGTTTTTTTTACGTCAATGGGTTAAAATGTGCATTTAAAAAAATAATGTTGCAGATTCTTCTGCAGAAATGCTAACCTTACACATACGGTAAGTTAGCTGCTCCTTGTTAATTATCAATGACCAATAGCAGACTATGCAAAAAATGTGATTTGGGATGTATGATTTTTTTTTGTCTGTCATCGGCTAAAATTATACATGTCTGGCATGAATGGCCAATTGCAGTAGATCATTTGCTGCTTTGTGCATGCCCATCTTTTCAATGCCCAACTTTGGATTTTAATTGGCTTTTTTAACATCCTTTTAACATCCTTTTTTATATGCATTCTTATTAATCATTATTAATGCTGGGTATAATTTTATAAGATGAATAAAAGTAAAAAAAAAAGTGAAATGAAAAAAAATAAAAAATAAAATGGTACATGTGACTTAGTATGTTAAGCACAATGCAGTAGACCGCACCGAAAACTGACAACAGTGGCCGCAGAAAACTGACAGTGCAGCTCCAGCTGTTCTCTACATTGTCTGCTATGGGTAAGTGGAATGCGGGAACACCTGAATGCGCCCGCATACCAATTAAAAAGATATGAAGTTCATCCTGCTGCAGTACCGACTAGGATGTACTTCACTGACACCAGCCATTCTGTAACACGGCCGTGTCACAGAACGGCCGGTGTCATACTGTGTGTGAACCCGGACTTAAGTCATATTTAGATTACAAAATTGATACATATTTTTACTTTTATAATTTGACTGAAAACGATACATTACCGTGATTTGTGGCATCAATCTCTACTGCTACACAGTCTCCGTCTATGCAGTCAGCGTTGCACAATGTTGGATCCTCTAGACAGCTGATTTCTTGGGCCAAGCACATGATAAAAGCATCTTTGGAGTTGCTTTTCACTGGATTCTCTTTACTAACATTAGGTAAGTTATATTCTTGTACTAGGGATGAAAGCTCTTCGCATACTGATGAAATTAGAGTACTTGTTGGTAACTTCAAAAAACTTGTTACATCTTTTCTGAGCTGTGACAACCGGGAGCTCAGATGAGGTTTTAGCTCAGCCTTGTTGTCAGGATCCTTCAGGAGTTGGCACAATGTTCTGAGGAAATGGTAGTTGTTAGCAGCTGTATGAGGATCTAGTGTGTTATACTTTATATTCAGTTTTCCTGTAACTGTGCTTGGCAAAATGGTGATTCCAAATTTGTTCAGAATTTTATTGCCTGGATATTGGGAAACCGCATCAGGGTTGGAGTAGGACCAGTACCAAGAATGGCCACCGATTAGAAGACTTCCCCCTTCTGCCACAAACTGCTGGATTTTTTCTGCTTCTTTGTCACTATAAGAAGTACAGCAGTAAACGCTAAGCCCTGGAACCAAGTTACAAAATACACAAGGTAAACCTTCATTTCGTAAGATGTGAGCAAGGGCTCCCAATTCTTTATTAACACCAATCGTTCCCTTTCTACCCATGTCTAACCACGAAATTACATTTATAATAAAAGTTTTAAGTTCAGGTTTAGAAAAAAAGGATTCGTGTCCTGCAACAACAACACGACCCCTGCCAAAATGTGCGGCACCAAGAAAACATTGATGGTGATCAGTTATTCCAACTGGAAATGTCAGTGGTCCATGAAGCAGAAGTTCTGAAGAAATAGACTCCCCACTGATGTGCAGACTGGATATGCCTCGCAGAAGAGTCTTAAAGTCGGTTGAAAAATCCACTCTACAAAGAAAGAATAATCACAAATTTCAGCATTCTGTAAGAGATATCTAGTACCTGGGAAATCTTGCCAGAGCAGATATATGCATTTTCTAATAACCTATTTTGGCCTCAAAGGGTTATTCCCATTTTGACATTGTTAACCTCTTTGGGAGTTATGACTTTGGCTTCTAGTAACATAGTTAATAAGGTTGAAAGAAGACAAGAGTCCATCACGTTCAACCTAGGGAAACCCTACTGTGTTAATCCAGGGGAAGGCAAAAACCTCTATGAGGCAGATGACAATTGCCCTATCACAGGGAAAAAATTCCTTCCCACCTCCAATGGCAATCAGAATAATCCCTGTATCAACGTATCACCAGAAATCTAATGCCCATAACTTGTAATATTATATTGTTCAAGAAAAGCATCCAGGCCTCCCTTGAACGTATTTAATGAATTGGCCGTGAAAACATGTGGCAGAGAGTTCCACAGTCTTACCGCTCGTACAGTAAAGAACCCACGTCGATGCTGATGGTGAAATCTTGGTCATGGTTACAGACCTAGGAGTAAGAAGACCACTACAACGACCTCTTTACTGTCCGTTCATACATTTGTACATTGTAACCAGATCGCCCCTAAGATGTCTTTTTTCTAGTGTAAATAACCCCAAGCTTGATAACCTGTCCTGGTACTGTAACCCACCCATTCCATTAATGACCGTTGTTGCCCTCCTTTGCACCCTCTCCAGTTCAGCTGTGTCCTTATATACCGGTGCCCAAAACTATACACAGTAAAGTGACTGGTAAAGTGACTGGTGCAGTTGTAAACAAGAAAGCAAAGTGCATAACATACCCATTAACAGTACACTGCTCTCCCGGGATGCCGCCAAACCCCGACGTACGTTTCGACTCCTTCATCAGGGGGTGACAGATGTTATATAGCGGATCCGGTGGGATGAACCTCGACCGAACGACACATGCTGCCATATAGAGACCACATGTGTGTTTACCATCATATTATTGGTGGGAATCCGCTATATAACATCTGTCCTGCTGGGATGACGTCACCCCCTGATGAAGGAGACGAGATGTACGTTGGGGTTTGGTGGCAACCCGGGAGAGCAGTGTACTGTTAATGGGTATGTTATGCACTTTGCTTTCTTGTTTACAACTGCACCAGTCACTTTACTAATAATGGGCCATTAGGTTATAATTAAGCAGATAGCTATATACCAATTTGCCGAATCCATCCTAGTACTGTCAGACTCATTTACAAGTGGTTTATAGTGTGTGTACATACTTTATCATGAGGTTACCCTAATATGCTATTTCTGGGGTGCTGTCTTCCATGTGTGGATTTCTGAAATTTCTTACTGCTATGTTATACATTTTAATCAATAAAGGTACAATTTATACACAGTTTGTGTTATGATCCTTATATTATTATTTCTACGGCCCAAATGCATAACCTTACATTTATCCACATTAAACTTCATTTGCCATTTCACTGCCCAAGCCTCCAGCTTCTCCAAATCTCTCTGTAATATGACATTATCATCCTCTATGCTGATTACTTTACCCAGTTTAGTGTCATTTGCAAAAATGGAGATTCTACTCTGCAGCCCCTCTACAAGGTCATTAATAAAAATATTAAAAAGAAGTGGACCCAACACTGACCCCTGTGGTACCCCACTAGTAACTAAAACGCAATCTGAATATGTTCTATCAATGACCACCCTCTGTTGTCTATCACTCAACCAGTTACTTACCCATTTGCATATATTTTCTTCTAGTCCCAGCATCCTCATTTTATAGAACAACGTTTCGTGTGGCACAGTATCAAATGCCTTTGAAAAGTCCAGAGACACAACATCCACAGCCTCCTCCAAGTCCAGTCTATAACTGACCTCTTCTCAGATTAGTCTAACAGGACCGATCCCTCATAAATCCATGCTGGTGCTGTGTTATAAGATTATTTTCATAGATACTCCAGATACTCCAGTATAGCATCTTTTATAAATCCTTCAAATACTTTACCCACTATAGCTGTTAGACTTACAGGCCTATAGTTTACAGGATCACTCTTTGAACCCTTCTTGAATATTGGTACCACATTAGCTATGCGCCAGTCCTGTGGAACAATCCCTGACATTATAGAATCTATAAATACTAGGAATAAGGGTCTGTCTAACACAGTACTTAATTCTTGCAAAACTCTAGGATGAATACCTTCTTGGCCCGGTGACTTATGGATTTAGTGTTTTTAAGGCATTGCCCTACTTTTTAGTTGTGTTAGGCAGGTGAAATATATGGGAGGATTTACATTATACCTAGTCATATCTGTTATGGGGTTCTCCTCTGTGAATACAGTAGAGAAGCATGTATTTAGTAGATTGACCTTTTCGTCTCCCCCCTCCACCATTACACCCAGATTATTTTTGAGGGGACCAACATTTTCGGTTTTAAGTCTTTTGTTATTTTTATAGGTGAAGAACATTTTGGGATTCATTTTACTTTCTGTGGCAATCCCTCTGTCTGTTGCAATGTTTGCTTCTTTTATTTGTTTTTTTACACATTCTATTCTTCTGTCTATAGTTGCTCAATGCTTCCCTGCTACCTTCTTGTTTTAGTAGTCTGAATGCTTGTTTCTTATCATTTATTGCACTCTTAACTGCAGTAGTTAACCACATTGGTTTTCTCATATTTCTACTACTTTTATTTCCATATGGTATGTGTGATTCACATGATTTACCCAGGATGCCCTTAAATATGTCCCATTTCTCTTGTGTACTTTTATTTCTGAAGGCATTGTCCCAGTCTATATCCCCAATCACTATTACCTAGGTTACCCCCCCAACTATATTTTTTATATTCTGTCTAGCCTATTGGTTAAAGGAGAATTCCGGGGTCTGTTAAAAAAAAAAACAATCACCAAAAAAACAAGAGATCATGTACACCTTTTGTATAGTAACAGTTTGAGCCCAGAATCGCCACTCTCGGACCCCCACATCGCCCGTTCTGACTATAAGCTGGTGTCTCCTCACTTCCTGTCCAAGCTCTGTTACTCTGCCACGCCCACTGTATATGCCCCTCTCCTCCTTGTCCAGCCCACTCAGTCAAACCTTGCTGTTTGTCCCACCCCCTGAATGTTACCACCCTCCCAGTGCTTAGCCTGTATTCCTGCCACCTGCATTCTCTGTGGCATCACTGCTAGTGTCTGCACACCTAATGTGCAGCTTTGCAAAATGGTAAATTACACTGACAAATCACCACATAGTATACACAGCCCCCCTCTCCTCCCCTTCTGGTCACTACTCACACTGTCTTCTCAGTGAACCTGCACAGCCTGTCATGCTTTGTCCCCCCTGCAGCCCCCACCTCATCCCTTCTGATCACAGCACACATGGAGCTCTCAGTGAGCCTGCACTGCCTGTCATGTTCTTTCCCTCCTGCAGCCTCCTTATCAGCGTTCTGGTAAGAGCAGACACACTGAGCTCCCAGCCTGCCTGCTCCAGCATCTCATGCCCTCTCCTCCCCACCTTCTCTGTCCGTATCACAGCTCATACGGAGCTCCCAGCCTGCCTGCTCCAGCATCTCATGCTCTCTCCCACAGCCCCCACCTCCTCCCGTCCTGATCACAGCTCATACAGAGCTCCCAGCCTGCCTGCTCCAGTCTCATGCTCTCTCCCACAGCCCCCACCTCCTCCCGATCTGATTACAGCACACACTGAGGTGTTCTCAGTGTGGCTGCTCTAGTCTGCCGTACTTTCTCCCCCTCAGCAGCCCCCACCTCATCCCGTTCTGATTGCTGTACAGAACGGGTTGTAGTCAGTGTCTCTGTACAGGAAGGAGGCATCTCTATGAATATGCATGAGGCAGGGAGGCGTGCCAGGAGCTCAGAGGACGCCTGTACAGTGACGTAGCAAGCCCTACATCACGACCCAAGGTGCAGCAGGGACCCTGCACTCGTCGTGACGTCAGCACAGAATGAGGAAGTAAGCCACTTCCTGCAGCTGGAGACCCAGGGGAAAGTCTGGTAAGGGACCATAATCTGACATGAGTGTACATTAGGAACTTATATAACTTTTTATGTAGGGAAGAAGTGGGGGAAAAAAAATTTCGCCGGACTTCTCCTTTAAGATCAGGTCTTGTTTTTTCTTGCACTAGTTGGGAAAGGTAATTACCTTTTACTATTTCCAAAAACCTGCTTCCTTTGCTGGAGCTAGAATAGACTATAACCCTGGAAATTAACCGTCCACTCATAGCTATCATCCAGTCATGTCTCACTTATCCCCACTAAATGATATTTTTCTTCCACCATTATGAGTTCTAATTCCTCAGCTTTATTAGTGAGGGTTCAAGCATTAGTATACATACATTTAATACGAATGTCCATATTTCCTTTCCTCTTATCACTAGTGACTGTTCTATCTCCTCCCGCCGCTCCACCCCCAGTTCCATAATCTAGGCCCAGCTCTCCATCTACTCTGTCTTCACTTACTATATTGTAGTTGCCCTCTCCCCCGATCCCTAGTTTAAACACTCCTCCAACCTCTCCATCTTCTCCCCCAACCAACTCAAGCTGCTGGGGCACCTTTGTTCCCACAATGGATGTGTGTCCTACAGACATCTATGGATATGCCAAAATGTCAAGTACCCTTTAAAGGAACAAACTTTATATGCTACTAAGAGTTAAAAATAAAATATAAATCTTTTTATACCAAGTAATTTAAATAATAAACTTTTTTTTAAGGCCCTTATAATTGTGGTAGTACCAAGTACTGTATGTACTTTTTATGGTTAACAAAAAGGGTTTGGGGGTTGTGAGAACTTAGATCACAGGATTCTCTTATCCCAGCCATTACAGCAGGACCTCAGCCTCTCTGCTGATTCATTTTGCATAAATACAGATTCTCTAGCGGACATTATTCTTACAGCAAGATATAGAACTGAGAGGATGAAGGGGAGGCATGAAATAATTTTTCAAAAACTTTTTTTTTGTTCTTTCAAAAGGACAGTCCAACTTTTTATGAAACTTTACAAAATAAGGTGTACCCTTGCAATCTTCCAAGTGTCATTCCCTTTGGTCTTCTGACTTGATTCACCAAGTCCCGCATTCAAGGTGTCCCATTTGTTGCCATAGAACTGTAATGTGTATGCTTGTTTATCAATTAATAAAAAAAAAACTAAGTTTTCTTGACATAGTCCTATTGGTGCAAGTTTCATAATATAAGAACTATACCCTAAAATAATGTTTTAATAATTGTTGAAGTGACACTGTCACCTCCTTTTTTACAGGTGTAAAGGGATAAATTTAGCTGTTTTCATATCTTATTTTATATCATACGCTATGGTGCTTGTTCCAGTTAAAAGTGATCTTTTATCATCTGCGGATTGTGACACCTGGGTAGGGTTTCTCGACCAAAGTGCCAATTAGCCCTGCACACAGCAGCGTCGTAGGCTGCGGCCCTCTGTGCCATCATCGGCGCCCCCTCGACCGCTATTGGAACAGGTTGGCCTAAAGGTCTAGGCTCCACCTCCTCTAGGTTGGCTCATACCAATGGCCGCCGAGAGGTGGGGCCTATGCTGCGATTATGTCACAGAGGGGTGTGTCTATGGTGTAGGTGGGGCTAAGTGACGCCGCAGCCATAAGGCCCCGCCCAGGTATCACAATGATAAAAGATCACTTTTTGGTGATCTTTAAAACAAGCACCATGACATATGGTATAAAATAAAGCATGTCTGAACAATTGGGTCTCTGCCAATGTTGCATCACAAAACAAATAAATAAATGCAACAACTAGGGGTTTTCCACTTAAAGCTAACTTGTCCCCTATCCATAGGGGATTTCCAGATCAGCCCCTGATTCCTGTGTTTTAAATACAGCTGTGAGTCACTCTAACCTGCAGCTTATAATAATATGTGCACACACATGTAGTGTGGGAAGCTTATAACAATACCTGCAGAGTGTTTCCAGTCCTGACTTTCCTGAATTCTACGTCTGATGTCATGATGTCAATGAAGTCAGTGGTGTGTAGCAGACAGTATAATTTATGGCCACTCCATAAAATCTGCCGCCTGAGCAATAAACTCACTTTACAGCACTCGGCCCTTTCTTGTGGCTCCATAGATAATGAAAAGATTCAAAACAAAGGAGCCAGGGCAGATATGGGGGGGAAGGAATGGGAAGGAGGTTGGATCCTCCACGATCTTTTACTTGTCAGCTATCCTGTGGACAAGTTAGTTTTAGGCTCCGTTCACACTACGAAATCGGTGCTGAGATTCCGGGCAGAACTCCTCTGCGCGGACTCAGCGCTGAATCCTGCCTTCTATCAGTTACAATGGGAGGGTGCATGCCCTTCTGCTCTCCGCGCTTCTTCCGTCAAAGAATTGACATGCCAATTCTTTGAGCAAAGAGGCATGGAGAGCGGAGGCGCATGCACCCTACCATTGTAACTAATAGAAGGCAGGATTCGGCACCGATTCTGTAGTGTGAACAGGGCCTTAGGTGGAAAACCTCTTTAGTCCATCATTGAGAAAAATATATAAATTTTCTTTAGGATTTCCTTTAGTTAAAGAGGTATAAAAAAAATGAATCGATGGCAGTGATTGGATATAATCTTTGGTGGTAAGAGAGCATATATGAAAATTAAAGAGTGTATGAGAATACATGTACATTAATAAGTACTTTAAGAACTGCATGTACTTACTCACTGCGCCATGGCATCACTGGCATTTGATCACTGAGATCAAAATTCCCTTTTTCTCCATACTTGTCTGTAAAATACACTCCAGCAACAGAAGTTATTTTATTTCCAGGAAAATGAAACAGAACATTATCTGCTTGATGTTGAGAAGCCCAGTACCAGGCCTGAGCGCCGATAAGAAGACCTCCTCCTTCTTTCAAAAATGAGATAGTCTCTTCTACGTGGCTCTCATGATAACCAGTTGTACAAAGGACTCCCAAGTCTTTCTTCAGAGCAGAAATCTTTTCAACCTTGTGACCCGAGGCAGAGAGTGTCTGTTCCAAATTGCTTAAGCTCCTATCAACGCCAATTACTGCTTCTGAGGAAGGTTTCAGCCAGGATATTGCATTCTTGAGGAAATCCATGAATTGAGGATGATCTAAATATGTTTCATGGGCCATGACCACAATTCGGCCTTTTCCATACTTGGAGGCAGCAATAAGAACATGTTTTTCAGGGGTCACTACCACTGGGAATGCAGTGTCACCAGTCAGAAGAAGCTTGCATGGCACACAGCTCTCAGAGAAATCTAGGCTGCTGATGCCCTTCACAAGGGAGTAATAGTCTTCACAAGAAGTCATATTTGTTATAAACTGGAAAAAAAAAAAAAACTAAATGTGTGAATACATGAGAAAACATTTGTTCTAATAGTAAAGGGGACCTGTGCTCAACCCAAAGATGTTTAGAACCATTAAGAGGGTTATCCAACAAGTGAAAAGATTTAATATACTGTTGCAATTATATTAAAAACAATAAAGAAGTTATGCTTACCTTTCTGTGCTCCCCTGGTTTCCTCCTATAGGTCTCCAGGTCCCCTACTGAATGATCCCACCTCCACTTTCGAGACAGGAATGGCAATGACAGCCTGCTTAGCCAATCACTTGCAGCAACTCTCCTGTCTCAGTCAGTGATTGGCTAAGTCAGCTGTCACTGCTGAGACAAGTCTGTCTCAGAAGTGGAGGCGGGATTATCCACCCTGACTGTATAACCATGCCATTTACTTCAGATGTATCCCTTCAAGGGGACATTACCGTTAAATAAAAAATATATATATATAAATATATGTATAAACTGTATTTAGCAATATAATTTTTTTAATACATTTTTTCACACAGTTTTTTTAATATAATTTTTAAAGTTCATACATGCGGACACATCTTGGTCTGTCGCTCCCAGGTGGAAGAGAGGGCCGATCTGGGAAACTGTGTCCCTGAAGATCCTTTGATCATCCAGGCTGCCCAGAGAGAGAAAAGGGGGAGGTAATGGCTCTGACAGAGCACCGCTCATTCACCATTAAAGGGAATGCATAATCAGAAAATAATCTACTGTTTAAATAATTTTTTATGTTAAACATGTTTTTAATTTTCCATTTTTCTATCTGTGTTATAAAATGATCCTGATCCTGCAGTTTTAATTCTCACCACTGGGAATAAAACTAAGCTGAGACTTCCTGTTCTGTCTGTGGTGACTAGGAGGCTGCTGTAAAGTGCTCTTTACAGGATTACTGTGACATGTGACAACAGCAGATAGAGGAGACAATAACAGCAACCTGTAAAATGACCTTTTCAAAGGTCACAGAGCATACTCAATAATGTTTCGCATTCGTCTCAAGGGGACAGAGTTTGTCTATTGTTGTCTATGTCTTGCTGTAAAGCATGTCAATAAATGCTGTTAAGAACAGCCCAAGCAATATGGCAGCCCCCATAACAATGCATTAAAAGTGAAATAAAAAAAAAAAGTCAGAAAATAGAATCAGATTAGAACAGGAGTACAAGTTTTAGTATCTGAATCTAATCACTAAAAGAAAATGTAGGTGACATATGATCTTTAACATTAAGAATTATGCCCTCCCAAGAATGTGGCTGCCCTTCTTTATTTTTACAGTCCCCCGGCCGGGTCACGGAACTGCCGGTCTCTGCAAAGATCATCCCGGCCGGTACTGCATCCAGCTGGATGATCTTTATAGCCATAGTGTTCTAATGCGGGTGCATCAGCGCGCACCCGCATCAGAACTCCCCATAGGACACAATAAAGCAAGCGGCCGGAGCCGCTCGCTTCATTGTGTTAACCGACAGGGTTTCCTACGACCGCTATTCACTGAATTGTGGCCACAGAAAACTGACATGTCAGTTCTTTGCGGAGCAGCACAGGATCCTGGCCGGAGCGTATACGATGTGTTTAGAGGAATAGGCAGTGTTCCACGCTACATACAGTATGGCCATTGTTGCCGATGGCAACAACGGCCGTACTTTTATATAGTGTAAACATAGTCTTAGGGTGAACAATAAAACCTGAATTATTTTCATGGGGAAATCACCCAACTTTCTTAAGCTCTTGATTTACATGCAAAAAATATAAAATGTATTTAAAGTTTAAGAATAAAAACATTTGTTAAAAATCCCCATTAAAAGTTACCCTCATTTTTCAAAAGATCTTAAGTACAAAATACTTGACTGTAATAGTATGGTTCAAAGGGTTACTAAAGTTTGTCATCAAGAAGTGTGGAGACTTACAGAACTTTGCTGCTCCACTGGGAATTCTGGGAAGAAAGGATATGAAAAATAGCTCTCACAACTCTTGAGCAAAGAGCTTTCCCTTGAAGTCAAGTCTCACTCAATTTACAAATCTTACAACATTTATTGGGGATTTTATGCCCTGCCAAGCAATCTCTGCAAAAGGAAAGGTTTCCGATCTGCAGACCGCTGTTTCAGGCTGGTTGCCCCTCATCAGTGTAGAGCAGGGAGTTGGCTGGCAAGTGAGAGTTCTATCGACGTGGGTCAAAGGGGTACTAATTCTGGAGACTAAGTACCCCTTTGACCCGCATAGATAGACCTCTCACTAGCCAGCCAATACCCTACTCTGCACTTAAGAGGGTCAACAACCCTGAATGCTTGTTTCTAAAGTAGTCTGCTTTCCATGAAAGGTAGTGCTATAGTTGCTGCAAGTTCCTATGTAAAATAAAATAAAAATCTGTTAACGTTACATAGAGATGCTGGTTTAAAAGTTGTACATATGTTCCATTACTAGAGCAGCTAAATGTTTTCTTGGAGAATTCATACAAGTAATAATTTCCAGAAAAACAGGTTAGATTTGTGTCAGTAGCTCACTTAACCATCTACAATAAACAAAAGAATTCTCACAAGCCTTTTTTTTAAATGTGTACAATGTAGGTATCTAATAATAGTAATATTGTGCTGTATTGATTGCGCAAAAAATAATTACTTTTTTAACAGATTAAGATATTGATATTAGTTTTACTGATATAACTGATATTGATTTAGGCAATTCTGAAAGTATACTTTTTAAGCACTTTACATGGTTCACAAATGCAGAAAAGAAAAAAAAAATGGTTCTGTGTCATTTAATTCAAATGTAATAAAATGTGACATCAGAGAAATAAATCAGCCCAGTGTATAAAAAGAAAAACTAACAACCAAACAGCATTATATGCTACCTATCCTGTAAGACAGATCTTAATGATAAAAAAGAAAGTATGTTGTGCTTATGACTGTGATTTAAAACTAAGCCTTTTGTTATCCTTTATCCTTGTAAGTGACTTAGGAGAAGGTGTGGTAGACAAGGATTGTCTGTTTGCTGATGACACAAAAGTGTGCAATAGGGTTGATGTTCCTGGTGGTGTCAGTAATATGGAAAATGATGAGAAAGAGAGAAGGAATCCCCTATCGCTGTATCATATTGGCAGTTCTACATTAACGAAAACTTCTGATGAGAAGGAGTAGGTAGGGGTAGGTTTGCAATAACAGCTGTTGTTTAATGACAGCAGCTGATGACTTTAAAGTCTGTGGAACCATGGCCATATTGTATACAGACTGTATACAATATGGCCAGGATTCCAGAAAACTGACCTATCTATTTTGTGTGGCCGCTATTCAGTGAACAGCGGCTGCACAAGATAGACTGTGCCCACAATGTAAAGTAAAGCTCCCGGCCGTACTTTACATTGTGTGCTATGGCTGCTTGGAGTGCGGGCACACCCTTATGTGCCCACAGTCCAATTCAAATAAAGTAATGTTTACCGGGTGCTTTTTTGCCATGTGTGAACACTGCTATGCTCACACACTCTTGAAATTGAGTGGATGGCCGTCATTTAATGACAAATAGTTGCCGTTATTTCAAAACGACCAGTGTTTTAAAATAATTAGAGATGAGCGAATCTTTCGAACTTTTGGTCCGAAAGCAGTTCACTCTATCGGCATGCCTGTGATCCCGGCCGCATAGTTGCGCTCCCGGGAATATGCAGCCAGGATATTCTACGGAATCGATCTGGAATTCCCTGGAATATCCTGGCCGCATATTCGCGGGATCGCAACTATGCGGCCGGGATCACAGGCATGATAATAGAGCGCAGATGCTGTTGGACCAAAAGTCCGACGGTCCGCTCATCACTAGAAATAATGGCTGTCATTTGCCATTAAATTGCAGCCATCCACTCCATTTCAGCAGTTTGTGAACATAGCCTTTCTGTGTTTTTAATCCACTCCTGGTTTTGGTTGTAAAATACTGACCAAAATACTGAGCAAGAATACTGTGTGGGAACATAGCCTTAACATGGTCATCAAAAATCCAATATGAGGCTACACTTTTTAGCTGTTTTTTGATTATAAAAAAATGTACTGGCATTTTTTTTTTTTTAAGTAACGCAGTTCTTACACAGTTCTGTAAAGAAAGAATATGCAAAGTAGCTCTCACACCTCTTAAGCAAAGAGATATCCCTTCAAGTCAAGTCTCGCTCAGTCAAGGAGCCTTAGAACATTGACTGGAGATTTTATGCCAAGCCAAACTATCTCTCCAAAAGGAAAGATTTCCCATCTGCAGATAGCTATTTCGGGTTTTTGAAATAGCTATCTGCAGATGGGAAATCTTTCCTTTTGGAGAGATAGTTTGGCTTGGCATAAAATCTCCAGTCAATGTTCTAAGGCTCCTTGACTGAGCGAGACTTGACTTGAAGGGATATCTCTTTGCTTAAGAGGTGTGAGAGCTACTTTGCATATTCTTTCTTCCCAGAATTCCTAGTGGAGCAGCAATGGTCTGTAAGTCTCCACACGTCCTTGAGACGGGCTCTCCTTAAGGAGAGTCATTACCCCTTTGACACAGTTCTGTAAAACTACAGACCCTTACCATAGGTTTTCTAAGCCTAGATTTTCTATGTTTTATGTGCTGCTTTGGTTGGTGTTTTTAACAGCATTGTTAAAAAATTGCAGCTAGATTATCATAGAATTTTTTCTATTTTTCGGGGGCATCCTAAGCAATTATAAAAAGTAGCATGCTCTAGGTACAGTATAGAAATTTTATATATCTTACAAATATAATGAAAACTCTTGTTAAAAAGGCAGTGAAAAACACTTGAAATGTGTGGGTGTTCTTTAACATAGGAAAACATGACAAAAGTGGTATTAGGTTACTAGGCATTTTAAAATTTAGAATTAATTAGTTTTGTCAAAACTGCAGCAAATAATGACCATGCAACAAGCTTTATAGAAAATGAGGAAAAAAAAGAAAAAAGAAATGTCTAAAGAAGAGATATGTCATGTGATTAATCATATGTACATTACCTGTTTTAGAAGAGACAAGTGAGAGAATCGATGACTTGTCACACAATGTTCACAATAGGCGCGGCTCACAGTATACAGACTGCAAGAGTGCAAAGGGTGGGGCCAGGATAATGATGGGGGAGTAGTTGTCATGAGTAAGGGAAAAACATGAGTTTGAGAGGTTTCAGCATTTTGTGTTGTACACATGATCCATCTGTGTGTCCACAGCATCTGTTTATCATCAGTCAACAGATAAATAGTACCACATCTGCTGCTGTGTCCTAAACTTTAAGCAGATGAAGATTTTGCTGCTTTGTAAGGCTTTAGAGGCTCGGCTGGACAGGCAATAGGAAATATTGAAGAGTTGCTTTGCAATGTCCGTTATTTGCCCTTTTTGGGACCTAAATGAGGGCAACAAAGATTTGGCTTTGGTCTAAATTTCAGATCACAGTTACACATGCATTTGTCATCTATTTGTCTGACATTTCTTGTTAAGATACACATAAAGAATGCAATAATTCATTTTTTATACATAAAGAATGTATTATGAATAAATAAATATTTATTGTAATGCTTGTTGCATTTTACTAATTGCAGAAGGAGTGTACTTTAATTTGTGATTTGCTAACGATTGTAGAATTGTTTCCTAAACATTGAGTGATTTTACATTTTTTCTTCTACATGGTCTGGAAAACATATGCCATTGTGGTGTATCACCACAGGTGTTACTAGTCTGTACACGCCTCGCAAAGGCCTGTAATCAAAGTCAAGTGCTAATGAAGTTATGCCTAAGTTTTGCCACTAGATGTCGCTAGTATGTATCTTTGTATTTGAATATTGCACTGCTGTCGTAAGCAAGTGGTTATTGTTTGTTTGTGATATGTGCACCAATGAGGGCTATTCTTCTTCTTCACCTATCTCTATTCTCCTTTTTCTTTGCACTCTCTTCACCACTCACAGGAGTTGTTGCACACCCTGTAGGAAGTTGTCACATGGGGAGAGGAAGTGTACACCCACTTAGGGAGTTCTTCTCTGGTTCTCGTATAGGCAGGACACACAGACCAGAGTCTCCTGCAGAGTTTAGCCAGGAGCCTGACTCTGCCAGGTTTCCCCTTCGGGACAGACCAGCTGTAGTATACCTACACGAGAACCACAGAGACTCTTTTCTTTAAAGCTACACTTATTCCAACTATGCAGTGCTAAATGACAACAGAGAGGACAAGTCAGGGATCACCCCAACCCACACCGTTGAACGTCTCTAAAGCTGCAGGACAGTATCCTAAAGCTAGAGGAACTGATCTGGATAGAGCAAAGTTGCTACAAGCCTACGTACTCTATCTCGCAGCGCAGGTGTAAGCAGATAATTCTTGGCCACCTTGCTCAACTCAGGTACCCAGGACTGGAGCTTGTGTCACCTTTGTTAGGACGGGTCACCCCTCACTGCAGGGCAATAGGTGGTATCACGACAGAGGTCAAAACACGGGCACAAGTATTCTTCTACTCTCAAGTAATTTCAAGTATTCTTCTTCTTCTAAAGTTCCGGCAGAGCACAGTACTAAATTGGGTTGGGACTTCTCTCCTCTGAAATCACTCTACTTCTCAGCACGCAACCAAGTCAGCACTGTTATTCTACCTCTAAAGCTCTCAGCACAGATTTTGTCCAGTCAAGTCAAAAGTCTATTGTCAGCAGGGCCGTATTAACAGCTGCTGCTGCCCTAGGCACTAAACCTGCAGACGCCCCATCTTCACTCACCAATTAGCATCATGATTTTCTAGTTTCTACTGGTAAATACGGCCCTGATTGTCAGCTGGTGTACTAAATAGTGATCAGCGAGTACTAAAATGCTCGGGTGCTCGTTACTCGAGCCGAGTATTTCCCGATACTCAAGTGTTCGTTTTGAGTAGCGAACCCCATTGAAGTCAATGGGAGACTCAAGCATTTTTTGAGGGGACCCAAGTTCGGTAGAGGGAAGGTCGTGTGAAAACCTGTCAACCTCAGAAATTGATGGAAACACAACAGAAACAGCAGGGGCAGCATGTATGCATGCCTCTGAGGCTGCCTGAGAGCCCTCACCAGGGTAGCAAACATAGGTTCTTCAAACTTAATTCCCATTGGCTTCAATTGCTGGAGAACCAGGATAAAGTGTCAGCAGACATTACTCAGTTTTTAGAACCACCGCAAGTTGACATCCACAGATTATATGGTTTGAAATGGATAACACAAGGATGCTAAATTAGGATCCACCATTATCACTGTCTGTTCCTTTGAACAGTGGCGTGTATCTTGGAGATACAATAGATGACCAGACAGCCCTGCAAAATTGCACTTGAATTGAAGTCGATTTGATTTTAAAATTTAAATTGAAGGTTAGAAAATAAAAAACCATAAAGTGGCCATTACCGGCCTTTAGATGAGGCATGTGTGGAAACTCACAAAAATTAGGTCTGACACAGTAGAGTAACAGTAAAAAAATAAAATAAAATAGCTGGCTGGTTGGCGGGGGCGCGATCGGCAGGCCCCGGCAACCAGTGCCGCACCTCCGCAGACGTAGTGTGACGTCAGAGCATGGCAGTAAGGACACAGAGAACAACGAGGCAAGGGCAGGCACACGGGTAGTCTACATGGATGCCAGTTAAGGCCCAGCAACAACGAGGCAAGGGCAGGCACACCAGTAGTCTACATGGATGCCAGTTAAGGCCCAGCAACAACGAGGCAAGAGCAGGCACACCAGTAGTCTACATGGATGGCAGAGGTAGGCATATGGACCACAAATCATTTGGTTTGAAATGAACAAAATCGAGGTTGACATCTGGCATTCCACAATGGCTCTGCGTTGCTGGTAAACCCTGGCTACCATCTGGAAGGTGGAATTCCACCTCGTGTGCACATCGCACAGCAGTCTGTGAGCCGGCAGTTGCAAGTGCCTTTGCACTACCCTAAGGGTGGCAGCATCAGTGGTTGACTTGTGGAAATGCGCACAGATGCGCAGCACCTTGGTGAGCAAGTCAGCCAAATTGGGTCTTAAGAAACAGCTGCAACACTAGGTTGAACACGTGGGCCAGCAGTAAAGTTCTATGCAGGATGTACTACAAATCCCAGCAATACAGTGTAGTACCCACTAGTTTTAGGGGGGCTGTACGGTACTAGGCCAGCTGTCAGTCACCATCAAGGGTACACTTGATGCCTCTCGACCGGGGGTGGTGAGGCCCCGGCCACGGCTAGACAAGAAAAATTAAAATAAAATAGCTGGCTGGTTGGCGGGGGCGCGATCGGCGGGCCCCCGGCAACCAGTCCAGCTCCTGTAGCAGTTGGGGTAACATTCCCTGCATCACGTGACTCCCCACTCCTACCCCCATCACCCTTTCGATTTTCAATTTGAATGTAGCAGTTGGGGTAACATTCCCTGTAGGGATGGTCCGAACCCTCGGTAATGGTTCCCGCTGTCTGCCCGCTCCGTGCAGCGGGCGGATCCAGCTGGAGGACTGCATGGAAAACTGGGATACAGCCATAGCCATAGGCTGTATGCCAGTTTTCCAGGCATTTCTCCCGCTGTATCCGCCCGCTCCACGGAGCGGGCAGACAGCGGGAATCTGATGCTGAGCGTTCGTGTTCATACGAACCCGAACCTCGGCGGGTTCGGACCATCCCTAATTCCCTGCATAATGTGACTCACCACCTCCCCCACCCCCCACCGCTTTTTTTATTTTGAAATTGACTTTGATCCTTGAGGATCTGGCAATTGTCTCACCATTACAAGTGAGTGAGGAAGCAAGTGAGGCTCCCAAAACTAGGCCAGACACTGCATAACATTCAGCTCACAGAGAGCCATTACAAGTGAGTGAGGAAGCAAGTGAGCCCACCCAAAAATTGGAGCGAGTCCAGGGGCTGGGATATGTAGTGGACATGAAACGGGGTGCTGGCAGCTAACTGGCTAGGCCTGCTCTCACTCACCATTCACCATCAAGAGTACACTTGATGCCTCTCGACCAGGGGTCGATGCACTACAAATCCCAGCTATACAGTGCAGTACACACTAGTTTAGGGGGGGCTTGACGGTGCTATCTGGTATGGGCAACAACTGTACACACTTTGTCACCCCAATACAATGAGCAGTGAAGTAAGTTCTATGCAGGATGCACTACATATCCCAGCTATACAGTGCAGTACACACTAGTTTAGTGGGGGCTTGACGGTGCTATCTGGTATGGGCAACAACTGTACACACTTTGTCACCCCAATACAATGAGCAGTAAAGCAAGTTCTATGCAGGATGCACTACAAATCCCAGCTATACAGTGCAGTACACACTGGTTTAGGGGGGGCTTGACGGTGCTATCTGGTATGGGCAAAAACTGTACACATTTTGTCACCCCAATACAATGAGCAGTAAGTTCTATGCAGGATGCACTACATATCCCAGCTATACAGTGCAGTACACACTAGTTTAGGGGGGGCTTGATGGTGCTATCTGGTATGGGCAACAACTGTACACACTTTGTCACCCCAATACAATGAGCAGTGAAGTAAGTTCTATGCAGGATGTACTACAAATCCCAGCTATACAGTGCAGTACACCAGGACCACCAGCCCCAAAATAAAAAAGGAGTACACTGAGCACTTCTTAGGGGTGTGTATGCAACACCTAATGTCCCCTTTCTGCCAGCAGTCGGTCACCACAGTGTGCTGGTGAAATCGTGGTAGCAGCACTGCAAGTCTCAGCCAGCAGTCTGTAATAGCACTATTAAAAAAAGCTTTTAAGCCCTGAAAAGGGCTGTTTGTTTATATTGCTAGTATATACCCTGCCTACTGGAACGCTAAATCCTACACTGACACTCTCCCTGACCAGCAGCAGCTCTGTCCCTGATCTCTCACAGCATGCGTCTGAAGCGAGCACTGCCGGCGCCGAGTTTTATATGGCAGGGTCATCTGATCTGGCCAACCAATCGCTGCTATCGACATGTATGGGTCCCACGTCATCGCAGGATGTACCAAAGAGTCTCCTGCATGTTTATTGGCTGCGAAAAAGTGCGCAAACTTACAGGAAATGGATGCTGAGATTTCCTCGAGTATCGCTCGCTTATCTCTAGTGAAAAATAGTCAAAGAGTAAAGAAAAATCACAAAAATGTGTAAAATTCAAGTGAAAAAATGATAACATAAGTAGGTCACGGAGTCCGTCCTCAAGACTTCATCTGGGTAAATGACCTGCCATGTCCATACACAATTTATATGCCAAGTGTGATTGATGTGTGTTGATCAGTATAAGTGAGATGTTATCAGTGGTATGATACAGCTCAGCCAAAGATGGTAAATGTTGTGACGCTAGTGCTAGTCCAGCACACAGGTGTGATGTTGGTACCTGCTTTGTAGATGATGGCTAAATGTACTCCCCTGAAATGGTCGGTGACCTTCCAGGCTGTGTTGGGTCCCTTGGGCTCCTGTCACGGTAGTCCTAAGTGGCAATTGACCCACCTGGACTATTGGTACCACCGCCCACAGAAAGGGGAAAATGACCCAAGGTGTGTAGCAGGTGTGTATAGCTGTTGGTGCTGATGTAAAGATGAGTCCCGATATTAAAAATAAAACAGCTTTAGGCTATGTTCACACAACATTTTTTTTAGCTCCGTTTAAAATGACGTCCGTCATTTTGAGTCTAAAATAATGGACATCATTTAGCTGTCTGGCCTTCCCTTAGTGCAATGACGGCTGTTGGTACATTATTCTACTTAGGATTTACTAATTGGCCTTTGGGTGTGTCTTAATTGAAAAGTCCATTGAATTTAATAGTAAAAACGGATAAAGAACGGTGACAAAAGTAAAACTATGTGTGAACATCTAATAAAAAACGTCACGTCCGAAAATAATTGTCACGATCATTATTGTGACGTTCATGACGAAAACATCTCTTATTCAATAAATTATGTACATTGGACTTCCATCTTTCCATTCCATTGACTTCAATGCATTGCATAGCAGTCACTTAAATCACAGCAATAACAGATGTTTTTTTAAATAGCAAAATCGGCCGCCTTTTCTCTATTTTCTCTATTTTATTTTTGACGTTGTGTGAACATAGCCTTACTGTGCAGTCTCTGAATAATACAGAACACCTTGACAGCAGATAGATGATCTTTGTACAGGTAATAGTGCTCAACTGGGTCTGTGCTGCAGGGATACTTGAAAGTGCTGAATATAGTAGAGGTAGTTGTAGCGGTGCTTGTAGAGTTTAGAGTAGAGTGGAGCAGCGTAGAGGAGAGGAGTTTGTCAAGGAAGTCCCAACTTAAAGTAGTCTTGTGCTCTGCTGGAACTTGAAAGATATACTTGAGAGTAAGAGTGATACTTGTACCCATGTTTAGACTAATGTCTGACCACCTTCTGCCCTATAGTGTTGTGTTTCCCATCCTAATAGGGTGATACAAGCCCCAGCTGTTGTTACCTGGGTGAAGCTAAGTGTCCAAGGGTATTCCGGTTTCACCAGCACTGTGAGATAGAATACGTAGACCTTCTGGTATCTTTGTTCTATCCAGGCTATTTCTCTGTATATCAGAATACTGCCCTGCACTTTGTAAAGTGTTTCTCAGCGTGGACTGGGTTTATTCCCGATTTTCTCCCTCTTGTAGTGTCTAGCACTGCATCGTGGAAACAGTGGATGGAGAGGAGAAACTGAGTGTCTCTGGTTGCTTCATATACATGTCTTACTACCTCACCAACAAACACTGTACTGACTTCCTTCCACACGGGGCTAACTAGCTACTTCCCCAGGGGCTGTGTGTGTGTGTGTGTGTGTGTGTGTGGAGAGCAGGGATAGGTAGAGGAAGACAGAGTATCTCCTATAGGTCAGCACAGACCACATGGTACAGTAACAACAGTAACCCTTTGCTTACTTCAGCTGTGTAATACAAGAGCTCACATACAAAACACTGACACCTTCAGGCGAAACTAGAGAATGCTACTTCATCACCTCTTAACCTAGAGAAGAAGCTTTTGCAACAGGTGTGACATAAGAAACACCCGTGGTGGGACACCACAGACGCAATAGGTGTCTGGTTGTCACCAAAACTCGAAACGTGGGTAGGAATAAAGGCATAATTTAAGACTGCACATACAGTCTCACCTCGCACACCCTCCAGACACCAAGTCCACACCAGAGAATGCAGAGTGGAAGTACGCAGATGATTCTCCAACTGGTCACATGGTCACATGATGGAGCCTCACATGATGTAATACAGTGCCCATCTCACGGTACAGAACAAGATTAACAGAATACTTGCAAGTGCCCCGATAGATCATATGGTAAAACGCCAGTCATATAGTTAACACACAAAATAAGATGCCGATCATATGGCATAACGTTGGTCATATAGTTGTCACTACATACAGAATAAGATGCCGATCATATGATAAGGCGTTGAAAACATAGAGGCTGGTCACGTGATGAAAGGCTGATCATATAATACTGGCCCCTCACCTGTTCATCCTAATAAACTTTAATATAGATCAGACTGTTGTTAGCCCACCTTGGCGTATAACAACAGCACATGCCTTCAAGCAGTGAACAGCCAAAATCACCATTTTTCGTCACTCTTGTGTAGGGCACAAGTGCATAGGGGAAAAATTCTGACTTAGGGAGGCATGTACAGTATCAAGTAGTGTACCTTGTGCTCCTTAGCAATATTTGGTGTATGTGTGATGTGCACAGACCTTCGTCAGATTTACTAAACAGTGTAGCTTGGTGTACAGTATGTATGAATATGACAGCTTGTGCTTGTTTTTTTCCTTCTTGATTTATGTGAGCGTGGTTATTCCTAATAATTTTCTTAGCTGTGATTTATCATGTGTGCATTTTGGAATATTCGCATATTTATTCCCATCTGTCCCAGTCCCAGGGTAGCGGAATTTTCCAAACTAAGGTCAATTCATGAATATCTGCAGTAAAATGGGAAGCACCAGAGAAGCTATGGCAGGTCATTTATGAACCAACATGCGAATATTCATAAATACTTGACTAGGTTGCAAACATATAAGCCAGTGCACAGTGATAAAAATATTCGCAGAAAAAATTCAAATGATAAATGTCCCCCTTAGTGTTTATCTCATCCCCTCACACTACATCCTCACTATCCACTATATACCATAACAATACTACCTTTGACTCCATTGAAATCCATTGTTCAGTCTTAGCGGGTCACCCAGGCATTGCTGGCACAAAATATCTATTTTAGCGTCATTACTGGTGGCCATCATGGTCTAGAGATGGTAAAATGTTTGAGGAGGCTTGTGAAGTCTGTGCCCGGTCCACGGTCCCTTGCAGATTTCCTGAAGGTCTTCTGCATTCTCTTCTTTTGCCTGAGAGACCTTGGACCCACATCTCAATGGACTTCATCACTAACTTGCCTCCATCAAAAGGGAAAACTGTTATCGGGGTTGTTATAGATAGATTCTCAAAGATGTGTCATCTTATTCCTCTAAAGAAACTTCATAATGCTTGTACACTTGCATCTTTGTTTATCAATCACATTAACAATTACATGGTTTACCTGAAAATACCTGCAATTTGTTTCTAAGCTCTGGAGGGAGTTCTGTGGTCGGTTAGGGATTTCTTTGTAATTCTCATCGGCCTTTCACTAATGGGCAGACTGAAAGGGTTAACCAACTCTGGAGCAATTTCTCAGATGCTTTGTTTCCAGTTCCCAGAACAAATGTCCCTGGCTTAATTTGCTCTCAATAATAGGGAAAATTTCTTTTAAAATGTCATGATTTTTCTGTAATCACTGTATTTTATTCCGAGGTATTCATCTGTCCATGGTCCAGAATCTGTTAGTCAGCTGAAGCTACCTATAGGAGACTGTGCACAGTCTGGGCCCAAGAGCCCAAAGCTTGACCAAGCTACACGTTTTTTACTTCACAATTTTGGAGTGCTGTGGACTATTCGTAATATATATATATATATATATATATATATATATATACACTGTAGCTATATATACACCAGTCAGACTGCTGCAGGCAAGTTGGCTACATGCATGTACTTGCAAAAATGTTTTACTTGACAAGCCTTTCAAGTTTAAAGGGGTTTCCCAGGCACCCACTTTCTGAGATTTTTATGTGCTGAAAGTTAGCCTTTAGAGATGTGAGGGGACGGGGCGAAGTTGCGATCATTGCGTGTGGGTGAAACACACACAATGACAAATAGCTGCAGAGAAACTGTGCAGGTGTTGGACATTGTGTGCGGGCACTTTTTATACAAACACAATGATCACATCTTAGCTCCACGCAGCAGAAGGATTTAGCTTTCTTCTGCTCACCAGACAAAGCTAGGAATACTTTTTTAAAGCAAAACTAACAGCAGGTTAAAAGCATCTAACCAGCCATTTTTTTGTACTTTGTAGTATGGCGACAAGACTTCTTTTATCACTCTGTTCTTTGCTGTTTTATACCACATCTTTAAAGAGATAAAAATATTATTTTTTTTAAAGTCAACTGGTACCAGACAGTTATATAAACTTATAGGGTGCTAACACACACGACCGATGCACAGCAGATACACAGCAGATTTGATGGTGCAGATTTGATGCTGTGTTCAGTTATTTACATCAAATCTGCTGCGTATCTGCTGCGTATTGCAGCAAAAAATTCACTGCGATACAGTGTGTGTGTGTGTGTGTTAGCACCCATAAATTACTTCTATTAAAAAAAATCTTGAGTCCTCCAGTACTTATCAGCGGCTGTATGTACTACAGGAAGTGGTGTCTTTCTTCTAGTCTGAAACAGTGCTCTCTGCTGCCACCTCTGTTCATGACAGGAACTGTGCAGTGCAATAGCAAATTCCCATAGAAAACCTCCTCTGCTTTGGACAGTTCCTGTCACCCACAGTGGTGGCAGGTGACACTGCAGCACCATGTCAGAATGTAAAGAATACACCACTTCCTACAGGACATATAGCAGCTGATAAGTACTGGAAGATTTGAGATTTTTAAATAGAAGTAATTTTAAAATTTATATAACTTTCTGGTACAAGTTGATTTAAAAATAAATACCATGCGCATACTTTATGGCATACTTCATGCAAAGCATTTAAGGGATAGTGTGGCATTTAACATTTATTCATTAAATAACACACATTACAAAGTTATACAACTTTGTAATGTGTGTTATTTAAGTGAATGGCCCCCTTCCCCGTGTTCCCCCCACCCTGGAAATGTGGTGCAGTATACCTACTCAATTGCTGTTGACCCCGGCCGAGTCGACGACGTCAGCATAGTTATGCTCAGCCAATCGCGGCTGAGCAGCTGATGACGCGGCAGAGGGGGGTCGGCATGAGGGAGAGCTGGGGTGGGGGGAACACGGGGAAGGGGGCCATTCACTTAAAGTATAACTATAATTTCAGCAGTCAAAAAATGAAATTTCTCAAATAAAAAGCCCATGTGTTACCCTTTAAAAAGAGCCCTACACTGCGTTGATAACTTGTACCCTCGCTGAGATATCCCCAGTTGTTTGGCTCAGAAGAATAAATGAATTTTTCTTCTGGCTGAGAGAAAGTGGGCGTGGCCTATCCCTCATCTCCCTGGCTGGGTCCCTCCATTCACTGACCAGCACCTTAGCAGATGTATCACACATAGCAGGATTAGATACAGAGCCCCAACATACGGTATCACAATGTAAGATTAGATACAGAGCACCAGCCGATGGTATCACACAAAGTGGGATTAGATACAGTCATCTGCTCTCATTACACTGTAAGATAATGTCAGCCATGGAGGTGGGAGCACCTGCTACAGACATCTGATAGGGAATGTTATATGTACTATGGAAGGACTACAACTGTGTTGTGCTGGGACTTGTAGTCCTTCCCTCAGTGACTCACCCACTTTCCCTCATGTTGTACATTGGAGTCATGGCTGCCATGTTCCCCCTGGGTGAAGCACTGGGTATTTGTCCCTCCATCCAGCTCTTCCCCTGCGCTGCTCCTCACACACAACACCCTCAGCTCTGCTATGTGATCTCTGTGAGGGGAGGGGGGGGAGTGCTGCTAGGAGGTGGGGGAGGAGGTTTTGTTTCTATTTTTCTCTGTGTCAGGGCTGTTATCTGATGCTGCTGTCAAGTACGGGTCTGCAGTGAGGGGGTGTGTCTAGCAGGAATGCAGAAATAACTCAAAGGCTAACACAGCTTAATGGGGACTTTATGCTTCATGTATTTAAAAAACTGTTCATTTTAGGTTATTAATGTATATTGCAAAAATTCTTATCAAGACCTAAGCTAACTAAAACTAAATGGTCAAAATATTTTATAGTTACGCTTTAAATAACACACATTACAAAGTTGTATAACTCTGTAATGTGTATTATTTAGTGAATAAATGTTTAACGCCACAAAACCCCTTTAACAAATTGTGCAGCACAGCAAATAATCACTAACATGATGTTTTGGCGGATCAATCGCCATTTTAAAAAAGCATTGTGAAATGTACATAGGGTGAGTAGGTGAGCAGGACATTCAGTATATGCATCCATCACTTTAATCTATTCCTTTTTATTTCATTTACCTTTCTTGTTAACATCTGATTTTTACTGTGTGCGTTGTACCTTTGGGTCTGCAGATTTATCTTTCTTTACTCTTCAGATTGCTCCCCCATTCTTAGTTTCATTTATATATTTTCCATTATTGGCTGCCATCTAGTGGTGGATGCATGTAGTGCCATGTAAAATGACTTGAACATATGCAATATATAATTATGTGAATTGTTATTGTATGTTCCCTCACTGATTTTCTTGTGTATGGTATTGCATCCTGTCTCCAGTTTTAAAATTTTTTAATACTTTTTCTGGTAATAAAGTATTGATTATTATAAATTTGTTGTCTTGCATATTTATGTGATCCTTTTGGATCTTTTTTGGTTGATTTAAGTTCTGTAAGCAAAAAGAAGGATTTTGGTTGTACCTCAAACCAGCCATCCATAGCAGCCATAGCATCAGAAATGGTGTGAAATTTGGTAGCCTTGAGGTGTTTCTTCAGGTTTTGAAACAGATGATAGTCAGAGTGAGCTAGATCTGGTGAATAAGGTGGGTGGTCAACCAGCTGAAGGCCTAACTCCACCAGTTTTGCAGTGGTCGCTTGTGCAGTGTGAGCAGAGGCGTCGTTTTGCAGGAACAAGGTCCCTTTGGACAGCTTGCCGTGTCTTTTGACCTTCAAAGCTGCCTTTAGTTGGCCAAAAGTTCAGTGTAATACCTTGCATTGATGGTGGAACCATTTTGAAGGTAGTCCACTAGCAGAATACCCTCCTTACCCCAGAACACAGACCCCATCACCTTAGTAGCTGATTTTTGCACCCTGAACTTCTTCGGACCAGGAGAACCACTGTGCCTCCACTTTTTTTGACTGCTCCTTGGTTTCAGGGTCATACAAATAGATCAAGGTCTCATCCATAGTGACCAGTCGATCCACGAAACAGTCCGGAAACTTTGACAAATAGACCAGGAAGTTGTCACTCACATGCTTTTCTGATCTTTTATTAAACATCTGGGGACCCAATTTGCAGATAGCTTCTTCATGTTCAAATGTTCATGGATAATGATACGAACATGTTCACAAGAAATCCCCATGATGTCTGCTATTCCTTTAGCTGAAATTTGAAGTTCTTCAGTATGAGGCTGTGCACACCATCGACTATCTGCGCAACAACATCCACTCTCAGTTGTCCAGGACGTTCCTCATCATTGGTGCTGAAGTGGCCGTTTTAAATTTGACAACCCCGTTCTTAACTGTAGAATATGAAGGGCATTGAAGTGTCTGCAACATATCACCATGAAAATCCTTTGCAGACTTTCCTGCAGAAACAAGAATGTTATCACTTCTCTGCTCTCGTTTGCTATGAATATCACCATTTTGTTTCCCTGCATGCCTAGATAACTGTTGTCATAAGATACAGACATAACATTTTGAAAACAAATATTAGACACATAAGGCTTTTATGTGATGTAATATTCATTACCATAGAAACAAAAAAAGAACACAAAGCCAAAGACTTATCAGCAGCTACTTGTATATGTATGTGTGTGTGTGTGTGTGTGTGTGTATATATATATATATATATATATATATATACAGTACACTAAACTTTTTGCTTTATAAGACACTTTTCCCCCCTTCCATGCTGCTCTTGCCTCTTCCCAGTGCGAGCTGCCATCGCCAAGATTGACCTGCTGCCGCTCCTGCTTCTCCCCACCGTGTTAAACACTTTTGCTGACCCACCTCAGCTCCGGGGACTCCTCTAGAGGCTGCCGGAACCCATGCTGTCCAGCACTCATCCAGCTGCCGCTAGCCATGATATTCAATGGCCACCGCCGTTCTTACCGTACTCTTCGTACCGTAGGGAGACACCACTGCTTGCCTGCCCAGTCCAAGAGGAGCCTTCTCCAGGCTTCCGCGACTGCCACCTGCAGATTTGTGGATGACCTGACATTATAGGCTGCACATTTCCTTTTTCTGTGGCAGATTATGGGTTATTTGGTGTATAATGTTATATCCTTAGAGTATATGAATCAGAATCTGCTTATGGGTAGAACTGTGCGTCTGTTCTTACCTGAAGGTTGTCAGCAGGGATAATTCAGTGCACAATTCATTACAGTGCTTGAAAAAGCACTATATTGTAATCACTTTTCTTTTTTCTCCTTCTTCCACATTTTTTCTGCAATTAATACAGAGAGACCTCTTTGCACACGGACTCTGTCCAAACTGCGTTTGAGAGCCCTGTGACAGGTGTGCTAAGTATTTTTTCGGTTTCGATTGGAATTGTCATCTTTAAGAAATTTACATTTAAAGACCCAAATTTTTACATAGAAATTACTGGCAGGATTTTCATGGGATGACTGAACAGACATGAAGACAATGAGTGGGCTGAACATTAGAACACCCCGGGCCCCTCTCCCTCTCTGGGCCTTTCGAGGTGCTGTGGGCCCTGGCACTTGCCCGGGTAAGCCCTGTGCTGATGCCAGCCCTGCCCACAGGTTGGGGAACGATAGCCTATGGGAAGTGCTGTGTCGAGGGCAGCAATGCAGGTTTATGGGATAGACCTGCAACCTCTGACCTACCATAGGTGACCTCTGACCTAGGTAACCTCCCTCTTCCAGTCTTCCTACACCTAAAGAATGATGTAAGTCAGTCAGTGAACTCGCCAGACAGCAGCCCCAGGAGTCTCATAAGGAAGAGGTCACATGGTGAGGAGGGTGCGGAGCCTCTGTAGTCGAGTGCAGGATCCTCATCAGGTCAGCTTCAGGACCTTGTCTGTCCCTTTCAGGTCAGCTTGAGGAGCACCAACTCCACTGTCCTGCTGACCACCCACACTGCTATTTTGCCGGGCAGCTACGGTACAGCAGGGCTGGTAGCTCTCTCTGCATAGTCATGCCAGTGATGAGTCAGTGGCAGGTTAGTGGAGTTGTTTATGAGGGGAGGCTGGCGCCCCTCTTGGCATTGTGCCTGTGGCAGCTGCCCCCCCCCCCTCGCTACGCCCCTGCTTAACACACCTGTCACCGCTGAGAGCTTTACATCGCTGTTTAATTGGAGCCTGTGCACAAAGGGGGAGATTTATCAAACTGGCGTAAAATAGTATTGTCTTAGTTGCCCTTAGCAACCAATCAGATTCCACTTTTCATTCATCACAGGTCCTTTGGGAAATGAAAGGTGGAATCTGATTGGTTGCTAGGGGCAACTAAGGCAATTCTACTTTTACATCAGTTTGATAAATCTTTCCCAAAGTGTATTGTATTAATTGCAGAAATTCGCAAGAAACTGGAGGAAGAATAACACTTTTCAAGTCGCCTGTGAATAACTCATTGGTACATTTTGCCCACAAACCCCTTTAATGTAATCTTAGAGCTAGTCGACCTTCTTCACAATATTAGATTATTTTGGCATCATGAACCTGAAAACAAACAAACACAGATGGAACTTAAAAACTAAATTCTTTATTGAACACAGCACGCATTGTGTGTGTTATGCTGATAATGCTGATCATTAAGCAGTATACTTTTTTTAAAATTTTTCATCATCTAGCAAGCTTCTTGTACTGTACTATTTGATTTTTATTTTATTTCTATACCATTTATCAGCATATAATTCTTAAGCCACTGCAATTTTTTGTTTTAATAAAAGTGATGCTGTCTATTGTCTTCTTAAAGTTAAACATATTTCTTCATTGGATCTTCTTCCCATGTAGCCAGTGAAGATAATTTTTTGCTGGTCGCATCATCAATGGGCCATCCCCAGGCCTTAAAGAATGGAGCCAGGTTTTTATTGACTGTTTTAGAGAACGTCTCAGCCCAAAGATTCATCTTAGCCACCTTGCCATTACTGACACCAGACATGGTCTGATACTCTCTGAAAACTCTCTTGAAAGGATCCCAACCGAAGCCCTCTTTTAGCTGAAACAATGAAGACAATATATAGTAAATTGATGAGAATAGTTTTATAGCATTTTGTCTATGCAAGGATAAATGATAGATAAGTTGAATGTAACAAGCAGAAACATTTAGTGTATCATCAGTATTACGGTACTCCTGTATGTAATGTCTGTCAAAATGTAAATGTGCATGGTCTACTCCTTTTTTTTTTTTTGAGGACTATTTACCATTAAATCACTTTTTGTTACCTACTTACAGTATATATCTGTTTTATATTAAAGTTATATTGTCACCCCAGTTTTCCTGTGTGCTTTTATCATTGTTGGACAGTGTCACTACAGTGGGGCTTTAGTGTGTGTTGAGCCTGTCCCCGAGCACTGGGGGTAGGGCCGCCAGCGCCAGTGTGATGAAGCACCCTCTCATCTGTGATGTGGCTCCATTAGAATTAATGGAGCCGCGTCACAGAGCAGAGCATATATCACCACATTGGGGGTGCTCCAGGTCGGGCCGGTGCTCGGGAAAAGACCAGCACAGAGCACAGGCATCTGGCATCCCTGTGCCGGCACCAATTTATTAGGGTAAAAAAATAGCAGCAATGTACCTGATGGTACATTCGCCTAAAGATAAGACTAATAGCCAGCATGGAGTACTGGGCCGTGAGACGCTTGATAGGAGGTCATGGACCCGGTCCTGGATATGATTGGACCAGTCTTCTGACCCCCACCATAACACCTGTGGCAAAAGAGACTGATTGGCAGGAAGACATTCACACATATACAGAAGCAGTTCAGGTTAACCAGGCTAACCAGGGGTGCCGTTGGGTATCCGTGATGTCACTCAGTCTGTGACACAGGAACTGAGTTCTAGGGCGCACTCCTGCAGCATGTAGCTGTCGGGGCAGGCCTCTTGGAGTTCGAGGCGGTGCCCCAGCCACATAAGCAGACAACACTGGAGCGGGGAAAGGTTTGGACCTCACATGTAGATTGGATTTTTATTAATTCCCCTCAACATCTTTGTTTTTAGGTTCTCTAGTTTTCTCCTAAGTCATGCCTACAGGTTATTTGACTCTTAATGAAACTTTGCTGGTGAAATTAGACTGTGAGCCCTACTAGGGACAGTAGGTTCACATGCCCTTAGAGGACATTTTATAAAGGGGTTGTCTGAAGTACTTTATTAGTCTTGAATACCTGAAGATAAGTCTCAAGCGCTGTCCATACGTTCCATTCATCAAGATTAGCTCCATTCTTCAGATACTGCTTGATTCTGTTATCTCTGGCATCTGGTTTAATAGCAGGATGAGCTTTATCACTTGGGATTCCTAGCACTGTTTCATGCACATATACAGACCAGAGGTTACAGGTGGCTTCTGTGGTATGAGGAGGGAATTCCCAAACTCCTCTCTGCTGGTTGTGACCAAGTTCGTGTATATGCCCCCAAATGCCTTTCTTCATTGCTGTAACACTTACTGAAGAAGGTGCTGCATCTAAATGACACATTATTGGGTATCCAGCATGCATCCAACCTACAGCAACACAAAAGGACAAACTAAACAATTTAAAGGATGCAAGGGTGGATTGATAAAATGAGCAAAGACTGACCCTCAAAGATGTATGAAGAGTCTATGTTGTAAATTGTTAACTGCCAATACTACACACAAGGTTCATTCCTTAATGATTAGTAACTTCTAAACTTTTATATTACCATGTTTTTGAAATATTATTCTGACATATAAATACTTTTGTCTGTAACTGTGTTGTAGTAGTAACTGTGAACCTCAATATATAGATGATATAGCTGGTTATTGCATTAAACAATTAAGAAGGTATGGAACCCTGTACCCTTTCCCTCTCCATACCCGGCTACATATGGCTATTCTTGGTGAAGGAGGGGAGTCTGATATTAACTGTATGCGGTACACAGGGAGCTTCTGTCAGTCAGTATGTCATGAATGCTCCATCCCTTACCTGCTGAGATCTGAACATCAGCCACAATTCTTTCTGGACGAGGCAGTTTTCTTGGGATAGATGCAAGATCCGCTATTGCCTTCATGATCTCCTCCCATAGAGATAACACCTCTTCTGGATTCTCTAGTGAGCGTATTGTATCAGAAGGGACAGTAAGGATAATGTTCTCTGTAATAAGCTCAGCCCAAGGAGCTCTTAAAGAGCGAATTGTTTCCAACCATGAGGAGAGGCTAGTCTGTCCTGGTGAGAAGACACATTTAGTTGTCAAAATATGCAAGTAGTGATTGCAGGATACAATGACTTGATAAAATGAACATCAGATTAATAAAATAAATTAAGAGCTGAGTTTAAAGTACTGTCATACACACTGCAATCTTTTTTATTATGGAATTTATGGCCCAGATGTATATTTAGTCCTAAAGCTGGTGCACAGGACTTTTCATCTATTTATTATGTGTTTGAGACACTTTTCCAAAAAGTCTGAAAAGGAAAATTACTTTGGCAAAAGGAGGCAAGGTCTAAGCAGCACTGTGCGCCAAAAATGTGCCAAAATCAGGTGCCATTGTGACGGTGGCCAAGAAGGGTTAACACTTTTGGAAAAACATTGTATTCCTTGAAACGTCTCCAGCTTTGCAACCGCTTCTAGCCAGACAAGACTGGTCTACGAGACATGTTGGAATGTTGGCAGCCCCCCCCGAGAGGATACCACCCTGAACTCACAAAAGAAGAACTGGTAACACAGACGCCTAAACACTAATCAGCTCACTGCGCAGAACAGGAAATAGCTAACCATTTATGGAATAACCAATCACAGTATTATATGTATGCACTTTGTGACTTGAAACTGTGCCTATAATGAAGGAACATATAATCAATGTGAAACTAAATAAAGAGAGAGTATATACTTCTATCTCGACTGAGAGAGAAGGCAGTACCAACTATCTGTGTCTGGTGTTATCTACTCGTCGCTAGCACTCAGCTTTATTAAATTTAGACAGGGATAGTCACTCGGGAATAAGGTGGATAAAGAAAGGTATAATTCCCCTTATCACCATGCTGTGGTGCACATTAAGCTAACTTATAGTTGGTCTAAACTCAGATTTATCAAATGGGGGGGGGGCACTTTTATCAATCTAATGCATTTGAAGACTGTATATTATAAGTTTTGTTAAGTATCTAGTTCGGCCTATTGTCCTGCAGTGTTGATCTTGAACAGACATGTCAAACGCAAGCCCTCCAGCTGTTTTAAAACTACAATTCCCATCATGCCTAGACAGCCAAAGCTAATTTCCCTTCTTGTTAACCATAGCTGTGGGGTTTCAACCCTAGCACTTGTGCCAAGGAATCTTACCATTCGTGTCACATTTTTCAGGACACATATGGTAACTGGGCAATAATTGTTCTTCGTGTTTTGAAGATATCACTAAGCTACTTAGAACTTTCACAATGGTTCCTGATAGGATAATTGTATGAGGTTTTAATGGCTCTTGTGGTTTCTTGACTGGTTTACAGCTATAGGAAGGGTTCTTGATGGGGTACATATTGCAGAGGATGATGTCCCCTAAACATAACATAAGAAACTTCTAAAGGTACTGCCTGCAGCTATTTGTTGCTGAAAGGCAGGTTATGTTATCTTATTTATAGTGCATTCATAGCCTCTCTGTGTTTTCAATCCACTCCTGGTTTTGGTTGCAAAATTCTGAGCAAAAATACTGTGTGGGAACATAGCCCTAGGGGGAGGTTTTCAGAGAGTGACCAAAGTAAGGGTGGGGAGGTCACTGCCATACTCCATCAGGGGTTTCCCCCTTCCCTGTTCATTTAAAGGGGTTATCCAGCGCTACAAAAACTTGGTTACTTTCTTCCAAAGACAGCCCCACTTTTGTCTCCAGCTTGGGTGGGGTTTTGCTGCTCAGTTCTATTGAAGTGGATGGAGCTTAATTGCAAACTGCACCTGAACTGGAGACAAGAGTCGTGTTGTCTCTGAAAGAAAGTGGCCAAGTTTTTGTAGCACTGGATAACCCCTTCAAACTGGAGACAGCTTTAAAAAAAACATCCCAAAAAAATGCATGAATAGGTTGCATCTTGCATTTTGTCGAATCAATAACTCAGTGTTGATATGTATTCATGTCTTGAAAAAAGTCTGAGGCCCAGATTCAGCAAAGTTTTTGAACACATTATTTCTTCTATAATTTTTTATTACATTTATTTATTTAATATACAGTATTCAGTGTAAAGGTTTTGATTTCCATTCTTTGGCAGTTTTACGGCCTATTCAACTCAACAGTCGGATTTCAGTAATTTTACCTGACATGTAAAATATATATATATATATATATATATATATATATATATATATATATATGTTCTGTGTGTTGGTTCATTGGGGGTTTTTCTCTCTTTTCTCATTTTTTTGATAACAAAAATAAAACTCCTGCAACAGTTACCACCATCAACTGTCTGTGCAAGGCCTCTCAGGGTAAAAGAGTGCACGAGCACTGCCACCTCCCGGTGTCTGTTCTGGGCCCCTCAGGGTCGAATAGAATGTCTGTTCCAGAGCCTTCTACAGCTAAAGCTTTGCTCCTGATGGGGCTGCCACTTTAGAATGTCTATTGCTGTCCTGATAGAAAGTGTCATTTAACCCCACTCATCTCCAGCGTCCAATGATGTTCATGGAGCAAAGGTAAGTATACACTGCTGAGTCACCGACGTCCATTGCTATCCTAGGAGAAAACTTGATTTCATGCAGCTGGTACACCAATGTCCATGGCAGTAATTGAATGATTGAAATTTTTTTCATATCATCATTTTCCAGTTTTTGACACTGTAACAACAACATCTGATAAAAAAAACCCTACTCTGCAATAGTCTTATTGTTGTAGCTTCTTTAGATTGACTGTTTTAATGAAATTTGGTTTTGCATTTGATTCGCAAATATTCACAATTCCAACCTAATATTCGTGAACCTCGCAAACCGAATTTTCGACTGCTTCACTCACCTCTAGTAGTAAACCTGGTAAGTGACTAGTATATACATTAAGGAAGGAATGCCTGTACTTACCCTTTATAAATGTTGGAGCTGGTTCTGCTCCATAGACTGTAACTGGAACATTTCCAAGTTGACTTTTCTCGTTGACAATAACATATAGAAGTCCTCCCCAGGTACAGGATATCACAACCTTCTCATCTTTAACATCCTTTTTACGCACAACCTTCGGGGCACGACAGAGTGTTTCTTTTGAGCTTAAATCATCTGAATGACAGCCAACCTGCACCTGCAACAAACAAGGCTATAAGGCCTCATTCTCCTGGCAAAGTAACAGGCACAAAGCATGTCCAGCTCCACATAGAGTCACAGTGGTCACAGAACCATTGGCTCTTGATGTGCAACTGCATGTTGCATCTACACAGCACCATAGTCTTATTTTCTCATGGATTCAGTATGGATTCAGTTCAATGAGACTTAAGGGAAGGAAAAAAAATCAAAATTATGTAACGTTCATATATGCGGTTACAGATTCCAGCCGAGATTGCCACAAAATAGGATCTGTGGCAAATGTATGATGGCAGCAGAGAGATGCATAAATGATCTAGTCATCATTTGCACAGCCCTCTCCGAGTGATGGTCCAGCCCTGTAGTAGGCCATGTAAACAGGCACCAATCTTTGACAAGTTTATTTACACGACACATTGCTGTGTGCTATTGGGCCCTTAGTTTACACAATGTGGAGCAAAACTGTTAAAATAATTTTTTCACCTAATACAGAAATAACTAAATGGCATTAGAACCAACACAAAGCGGTTACCTGGAGATCTTTCCCAACAACTGAGGCTGGAAATACAAGTGTTGCTCTTTTATTGGGAGGCAAATAAAGTCCTGTACTTCTCCATGCGTCACAACCTGGAAGTATAACATAGGATGTTAATACAGTATACAGTACATTGCATTGGCATCACTTCAGTTTTTGACTAATAGTTATACAATTAAATAAAAATATATATACAAAATATGTGGATGATCAAAATTTTCCAGTGTTAAGCAAGGTCCAGGACAGTAGCAATATATTAATAATGTCTAATTGCAATACATAGACAATTAATCATACTAAGTCCAGAGGACAAGCTTTTCTGACATTGTATTAAAATTCCCTAACTTTTTTGAAGTGGGCCAATATGTTATATGAAAATGTCATTTGTCCTAAAGGCTAAAAATAATTATTTTTCAGTATATCTTTAGGGTGCAAACACACAGGCCAGATCCCTTGCCTGTTAGTTTCTATGGGAAGACATACTTGCAGCAGGATTGTCATTCCGCTGCGAGTATGTAATTGACAGCCCTGTTAACCCCCTACTGACCAGAGCATACTGTACCTGCTCCATGCTCCGGCTTTCTTCGGGGGTTCCCGGCTGTATGTCCCGGTTAGCCAATTGCACTGCCCCGTCGTAACACACTGATTGGCTGAGCGGGACGTCCAGACGCCAGGAGCCCCCAAGCAAGCTGGAGCGTCCAGCAGGTACACTATGCTCTGGCCGACTGGGGGTTAACAGGGCTGTCAATTACATATCCTCAGTGGACTGACAATGTCGCTGCGAGTATGTCTTCTCAAAGAACTTAACAGGCAAGGGATCCGCAGTGGATTTTGCTGCAAATTCGCAGCAGGAAATCGGCTGCAGATCAGGCCTGTTTGTTTGTACCCTTAAAGGGAACCAATTAGGGATGGGCCGAACCGAACTGATTCCCTCTGTCTGCCCGCTCCGTGGAGAGGGTGGATACAGCGGGATGACCACCTGGAAAACTGGGATACAGCCACAGCCATAGCCATAGCCACGGAGCGGGCAGACAGCGGGAATCTGATGCCGAGCGTTCGGGTTCATACGAAGGTTCGGACCATCCCTAGAACCAATCATCAATATTTTGCCTATAACGCTTTAGCAGCTCCTAATAAAGCTGCTAACGTGCTCCCTTACTATAGTTTGTGTGCGTGTTCGGTATCTTTATATGCAGGAATTGGGATTTTAATCTGGCGTGCAGTGAAGAGTCATCTGAGCGGTGTCTGGGTAGTAACTAGTCACAGTTCTCTGTCTGTCAGCAAACTCTGCTGGGATGATTGACAGGCAAAGAGGCTTATAATGCTGGTTTCACACAAAAAAAATGTCATGGCATTTATTTGAGAATTTTATGAAATGCCATACATACTTGATGTTTTTTTTTTTTTCTTTTTTGTGGCATTCTTCTCACCTCTTTTTTGGCTCTGTGGCAGTAAATCCAAAATGCAGCATGCTGAGGGTTTAGCTATTTTTCTGCAAACTGTGGCTTTTCCCTCTCAATAAAGCTTTTCCTGTATGTGTCAAAAACGCCAAAAAAAACCCAAATAAGCCAGAAAAAATGTCAGTCCAGAAAACCGCTAATGCCGTGACTAGTTATGGCCTTCTCTCTGCCCAGGTGACAGGTTCCTGCCTCTGTCCCTGCAGTGCGCGCCAGATTAAAAGACATTTTCCTGCATATAAATATACTGAACACTGCACAAAAAACTATGGTAAGGTCAACTGAAAAATTGTATGTGACATATACTGGAATAGAAATTTCAATGGGTTGCAAAGCAAATGGATAAACTCTTGGGCAAACTTAGAGGGTTTTTTTAGTACCCAATAGCAACATTCTGTTTCTCCAGTTAAAAGTAATCTGTCAGCACATTTTTGCCTATGGACAGTACTGAATAGTTTAGGTAAAATTATGAAGCACTCCTGTGATTTATATAGATGATAGATGGATTACGGGACTAGACATTTTCTCTCTTTTGTTTTTTTACCTAAATACTCATCTGTGCCATGTTTGCAAACTATGGCATTTCACTGTTTGTCACTAGTTCATACTGATCTCACTTCACAGGAAAAAAAACTTTTTTGTATATCGGCAGTTTCCTAATTTTCAACATTTCAAATGTATTACCAATCACACTTTACCATGGTTGGTGCCATCAATCTGGATGGTTGCTGGGGGTTTCTCCTGCTCATCGGGTGTTTCTGTGTCCTTTTGTTCTGTTTCGTATAAGCCCTGGACTTCATGAGCCAAGCACAATATAAAAGCCTCTTTAGAGCAATTTCTCACTGGATGCTCTACACTGACTTTCGGTAAGTAACATTCAAGTGTCAGATGTGAAAGCTCTTCCCATAGGGACACAGTAAGAGGGCTTGCTGGCAACTTGAAAAAGCTGCAGATATCCTGTTTGAGCTTTGACAACCAAGGGGTTAGAGATGATGCGAGCTCTGTATCATTTTTCAGGTTACATAGAAGCTGACAGACTGCTCTGAGAAAATGATATGTATTAGTAAGTGACTCAGGATCAGGAACATTATAATTGCCATTTTTTATAGTTGTGCGCAGAATACTTATCCCAAATTTATTGAGGATCTTGTTCCCTGGATATTGAGTAAGCACATTTGGATTAGAGTAAGCCCAGTACCAGGCATGGCCACCAATGAGAAGACCTCCTCCTTCTGCAACAAACTGCTGAATTTTCTCTGCTTGAGCATCACTGTAAGAATTGCAACAATACACGCTGAACTCCGAACTCACTTCGGATATTGCACAGGAGATACCTTCCCCCTGCAGCATTGAAGTCAGGCGTCTCAAACTATTATGAACACCTATCCTGCCATTTCTTCCTGCATCCAACCACATAATGGAATTAAGGATGAAAAACTTCAGCTCTTGTTTTGAAAGGAAGGCTTCATGTGTCCCTACTACAACACGTCCTCTGCCGTAGTAAGCAGCAGCGAAAAAACATTGGTGTTTGTCAGTCATCCCAACTGGAAAAGTCAAAGGACCGTGCAGCAGAAGTTCAGAAGCAATGGAACCCCCACTGATATCCAGAGTGGAAACACCTTTTAAGAGCTGATTCAGATCCACTGAGAAATCCACACTGCAAAAAGAACAGAATGGAATATTTCTCATTGACACAGTAACAGATGTATTTATGGATGATGTATGTAGTAAACTATATTAACATGTAATTGCAAGAAAAATCATCACATAATATTACAGTAGAAATAAAAAATATTATGAAATGAGTCCACTTACTACTAGTAATTAGCGAACTTGCTGACCGTTCGGGTGGTTTGGCCAAACCCGAACACTCGTCAAGTTCACTCATCACTGCTTACAACATAAATCTAAAAGATCAAAACTTTATTAGTGTTTGCATGGTTCATGTGTATACTTACTCATCAACTAGTTGAAGTGGTGGAAGTTTCTCATTCACACTGAAATTCCCTTTGTCTCCTTCGTAATTGGTGAAATAGACACCGGCTATAGATGTTATTTTGTTTCCAGGAAAGTCATAGAAAACATTCAATTCTGGTTGGCATTGCGACCAATACCAGGCTTGAGCTCCAATAAGCAGACCTCCACCTTCTCTCAGAAATGATGTTATTTCCGATACCTGAGTGCCATCATATCCAGTCATACAGAGCACTCCCAAATCTTTACTAAAGCCAGTGGTCATTTGAATGTTATGTCCAAACGTAGACAGAGTATTTGCCAGAGGGCCAAGGCTTTCAACAACACCGACTACTGCTTCTGGGGATGGTTTCAACCAGGATATTGCATTCTGCAGAAAATCCTTGAACTGTGGCTCATTCAGGTATGATTCATGACTCATGGCCACCAAGCGTCCCTTGCCATACTTAGATGCAGCAATAAGAACCTGTTTTGTAGGGGTTACCAGTACTGGGAATGCTGTGTCACCAGTAACAAGAAGATTACAAGGGGTACTTTCTGATGTGAAATTCAGATCACTGATGCCTTTGATAAGTGAACCGTAATCTTTATTTATGAACATGACGTCTTGGTAACTGTAAAGATAAGTAGAAATTAATAAAAAAAATAAAATAAAAATGCAAATCCCTTAGGAATACTAATACTCGTAAGATTAAGTCAGAGTCAGAGCAAGCATCAAGTGCCCATACTAAGAGACTTTCCAGGATCTGGCCTAGAGGCCAGAATCCATCCATGGGTTTCAATGCTGCAGCAACTCGCTAGGACCCCAAGGAGAACTCCAACTGCTAGCTTACCCACAAGGTGGGGCCTGTGTTCTTTGATTCGTGTCACTCTGTGCCCTCGACCAGCAATAGGTGGATTATCTTAGCCATGGCTACAGGTATTTCAAGTCTATCACCACTGACACAAGATGTTGGAGCCCCTAACAACTGAGAACCCATTGTCTAGATAGGTCCCCGTTATTGTCCTCTAAGTTAAGCCTAGGACAAGTAACAAAGCCTCTGACAATGATCAGTGGGGTTAGATATGGCTGCACTTAAAAAGGAAGCAACCCTGCAGACTGGCTGCAGATGACAAAAGACACTGGTCACACTAGTTTTTGGAGGTTGTCGTATATTCTGTGTGTAAGTGGTGCTTTATGGCGTATGGCACCTGTTACACAGGACAATGAGCAGTGAGGTTCTATTCAGCTGTACTACTACTCACAGCAATACAATGTACAACAACAGCACCAGCCACAAAGAAAAAAAAATAATAGTAATGAGGACTTCTTTGGGGTCTGTATGCATCACCTACTGTCTCATTTCTGCCAGCAGTTGATCACAACAGTGTGCAGCTAAGATCGTGGTAGCTGTACTGCAAGTCCAAGCCAGCAGTCTGGAGTCCTCCCCCCCCTCTCTCCCTATGCTCATCCAGCATGCATGTGAGGCGAGCACCACCGGTGCAGATTCTTATATGCCCAGGTCATCTGATCTGGCCAGCCAATTGCTGCTATCGACATGTAGGGTTCCCACGTGATCTCTCAAAGCTCTCAAAGACTCTCCTGCATAATGATTGGCTGAGAAAAAGCCGCCAAACATGCAGGGAGAGGAAGATTCCATTGTCTCGAGTATCGCGAGATATTCGTCCGAATAACGAGTACCATTGAGTACCCTAATACTCGAGTACCAAGCTCGGACAAGCAGCTGCCCCTATGGTTGGTAACCTCCGGGGGTGTTTAGGGTTACTTGGGCATTTGTCACGGTAGCCTGGAGTGGTGACAGACCAACTTCAAGTTGTTGGTATTGCCACTCACAAAAAGGGATATAACCCAAATATATGGTGGTGTGTAGTGCAGGTGCTAACAGAGTAGAACCGAGTCCCATGTGAACAGTACATGTGATAAATACAGTGCAGTTCTTTAACACGGAACGTTGGTGCTGACAGTGAGGTAGAACCATAGCTTGTTGTAGTAGGTGCTTTGCAGAGAGAGAGAAGAGGAGTTGCCAGATGAACCCTGCCTAAAGTAGTGAATGTGCTCTGCTGGAATAGGAGTAGATACAGAAGAGATAAGAAGATACTCGTACTCACGGATGCCAATAGTGGCTCTGAACCGCCTTATGCCCCCTAGTTGCAGAATACCCCAGTCGACGGTTATCTGGGTGTAGCAGACTTCCGAGATTTCCCAGTCATCTTGCACTGTGCAGTAGGATATGTAGACCTTGCACGGTAGCTTTGTACTACTGGGGTCAGTTCCTATTGCTTCAGGTAACTGCCCTGTACTTTTTAGAAAGGTTCCTGGCGTTGGCAAGGGTTTTCCTGGGTGGCTTCTCTCCTCTAAGTAGAGCTTAGCACTGCATACTTGCTTAAGTTACTTGCATAAAGAAATCTTAAGTAGCTGCCTTTGATCCCTTTCATGAGTCCCGGCCAAAGCCAGGCCCTGGCCTAACTTCTCCAGAGACTGCTTTGTGCTTGCTTCCTCTCATACTAAATACTAGCTAGAAACTGCACACTTCCTTCCACCAAAGCTAAATCCTACTACAGGGGCCATAACTAAACCCTCCTGTGAGTGGTAGGCTGAGTGTGTGTGAAAGAGAGGAGAAAAGAATTAGGACAGAAAGAACAAGCACCTGTGATTGGTCAGCACATAACACATGGTACAAACAGTTTAGCCATTTTCTCTCCTTCAGCTGTGCAACAGGTTAGATAAAACAGTAGTGACACCTAGTGGGCAAAACACAACACTACATGTGAACCTGTGGGTGTGACTTACTAAGGTGCCATAGACAGTACCAGTGGTGGGACACCACAGTTGCAACTGTTTAAGTTACTGCTGGACTCTGTGGTTCCTCTGCACTATACCTGTACCTACACTGTTCTTTAACCCCTTCAGGACCGTGCAAATTTTCGTTTTTGCGCTTTCGTTTTTTCCTGCTCACGTTTAAAAGGCCGTAGCACTTCCTTTTTTTCACCTACAGGCCCACACAAACCCTTATTTTCGATCAGAGAAGACGCCCCCTGTGAGTCACTGAATGTAACTGCACTCTGTTATAGGATCTGTTGTAGTAATAGTGGTCATGGTGTGGCATTATTATTAGTGGTATCATTTGTAATATCTTTCTGTTTTGTTTGGAGCAGTTTGGAGGCAATATGTAATCATTGTATGGGCGTAAGAGTGTTGGGGGCTCTTGATACTTTATGGGGGCATTATACTTTGTGAGAAACACTGACTCTGATAACCTTGTATTAAATCTGGGGGGCAGGGGAAGCATGGGGAAAGCGCCATAAGTAAATTCCGCATATGGTGCCATCTACACTAATGATTTTTTTCTGGTAGATTATGTGGAGACAAATCATGGCTGGGAGAAGTCTCGATGATGGTCAAGGTTGCATAGAGAAGAAAAAGAGAAGAAAAGTGAGCAACTCTGTTCAGAGGTCAGAGCAGGTGCCCCCTGTAAGATACTAGTTGTAACTGCACTGTAATCACCTATATGGTCTGTAGAGCCTATGTTGAGCTGGTATCTATATGGGCAATGTAGAGGTGATATTGGTGTTTGTACAGTAGATTTTATTATTAGTCAGTATTAGGTGGTATTAGTCATAATGTGGTGTTAATATTTTTTCCTTGTAAACTGGTACTGTTGGTAATATTTGTATTATTAGTCTTAGTATACTGGATTTGGTCATTATCAGTATGGTGGCAATAGTAGCGGTCATGGTGTGGCAGTAATATTTGCCCCTTGTATATTGTTATTATTAGCAACATTGCTTTCGGTATACAGGACTTGATGAGTAGCCATATTATGGTAAAATATTTGGAGATAATATTTCCTTTATGTATACTGGTATTATTGGTAACATTACTATATACTGTATTTGGTCAGAAGTCTCTGAGGAAGTTCCCAGGACTGAACATATGGGGCTTGGAATTCCATAGCCCACCCACCCTGGAGTTTTGTAGATACTTCTTATCCTTTACAAAAAAAAAAGTTGTGAATATCCTGCACATGTATTTTATCTTTGCATTGGCACCTTGAATGCATTTTTTTTTCTACCAGGTATTGCACTATTGGTTTCTATACATTTTAAGGGTCCATTTACACAGAAAGATTATCTGACAGATTATCTGCCAAAGATTTGAAGCCAAAGCCAGGAATGGATTTGAAAAGAGGAAAAATATCAGGCTTTCCTTTATGACCTGTTCTCTGATTATAGTCTGTTCCTGGCTTTGGCTTCAAATCTTTGGCAGATAATCTGTCAGATAATCTTTCTGTGTAAATGGACCCATAGACATATGAACTTCTATGTTAATTTATTGGCATTGTGGAAGGGCTAATTATGATGTATTTCTTATCTATCTTCAATCTTTCTTAATTTATGATTTACAGTGCGTGTGGTCACAGGCATGTGTATATTTTTAGGTGGTTTTAATTGTCTGGTCCCTTTTTATAATCTGTAAGGATGATACATTTATACCTATGACATTTAGCAATGTAAACTGCACATCCAGAAAGACATAAACAAAAAAATATTAAAGAACACTATGCAAGCAGTGCCAGTGTCATCTGCTTTTATATGGAGCTGAGTCTAGAGTCTGGAATTAGTCTAGAAGAGTTGTAAAAACTTAAAGGGCAACTGCAGGCAGGGCCATTTTTTAACCCTTTGAGGACCACGTCCAAAATGACCCAGTGGACCGCGCAAATTTTGATCTTAGTGTTTTCGTTTTTCCCTCCTCCCCTTCTAAGAGCTCTAGCACTCTCAGTTTTCTATCTACAGGGCCATGTAAGTGCTTGTGTTTTACAGGAATAGTTGTACTTTGTAATGGCGTCTTTCATTTTACCATAACATGTATGATGGAATCCCAAATATATTATTTATGAAGATATAAATAGGTGAAATCGTAAAAAAGAATGCAATATGGTAACGTTTGGGGGGTTCCTGTGTCTACGTAATGCACTATATGGTAAAAGCGACATGACACTATTATTCTATAGGTCAGTCCGAACACAACCACATGCAGGTTACACAGATTCTCTAATGTTATATATTTTTTTTAATGAAATCCTTTTTTTTTGGCAATTAGTTATTAATAAAATGGGCCTATTATAACAGTTTTATTTTTTTACCTACGGGGGTGAGTGGGGTGTCATTTTTATCGCCATGATCTCTAGTTTTTATTAATACCATATTTGTGAAGATCAGACGTTTTGATCACTTTTTATTGATTATTTTTATAAATAATGTAACATAATCGGTAATCCGCACACTTTTTTCCCTCTTTTCGTGTACGCCGTTCGCCGTTCACAATGCCGCTTGTTATATTTTAATAGATCGGACAATTACGCACGCTACGGAGGCAGGTAAGAGACCTCCGGCGGTCCGTTTCAACGATCAGGACCCCCGCAGTCACACTGCGGGTGTCCCGATCGGTAAGTGACAGGGGACTCCCCCTGTCACTTACACTTAAAGGCTGTGGCGGCGTTTAAGGAGTTAATAAAACACTGCAGCGCGATCGCTGCAGCCCGTCATTAACGGTGAGGTGCCGGCTGCTGATTGCAGCTGGCCCCCACCTGCAATGAAGCGCGCTCCGCTCCGGAGCGCGCTTCATAGCTCAGGACGTACAGGGTCATCTGGTGACAGACTTCCATGACGTAACTGTACGTCCAGGGTCGTCTAGGGGTTAAATAAAGTGCTGGAGAGGCTGAAAGTAATAACGTTCTATCACCTCCCTGCCTCCAGCACTGATGCCGCATATTGCCGTTCTGCTCCCCCTTGCCGTGCCAGTATAAAGGTGTGTAATAGACTCAGTAAGCAAGCACCGATGTAGCAGATCGCAACTCACATACAGCGTAAGCTGTGTAATGTGGCCTTTATACCATTAAAGTACAGTTTTATCAACTAAGATTGCATCACAGAACCTTTATAAGCAATTTGACAACCTGCAATTGCATTTTTGAGTTTCTTTTTAGAAACATAGAAGATTGTCGGCAGAAAAAGACCACTTGGTCCATCTAGTCTGCCCTATAAGTATTTCCTTTCTTTTTATCTTATGTTTATGGATAGATATGTTTATCCCAGGCATATTTACAATCACTAACCTATCACATCTGCTAGAAGTTTGTTCCAAGCACCTGCTTTTTGTGTGTGCCCTGTATATACCAATTTTTGTTGCTGTGTTATGCATGAATTGTCTGCCATCTTGATTCCTATTTCCTCTATGATATGACTCTTTTAACACAACCTACATTTGCCATGATGCCTCTGGCTTTTAGAGGCAGACAGTGCAGTGTGTTATCTCTGCCCTCTCCTAAGTGCAGATGTGACAGTTCAGTGACGTAGAACCTCTGTCCCCTAACTGATACTACAGAGTATTATGTAAGAAACCGCTTCAACCAGTCTCCCTGTGATAGGTTTAAGGCTGCATATTATAGGATACACTGTAGCGTCTGTTCCCAGAAAAGACACATGGCAAACACCTGAATGGAGCACCCCCAAACTTAAATCAGTTCCATGTTAAAGGCAAGACACATTTTCTGATATATTCAAAAAACAAAATGACAACTTGGCATGAAGTGTGTCCTTATACCTACAAGTTTCATTGTCAGTCCTCAGCCCAAGCAAATGAAAATCACAGCACATCATCGTGAGCCTGCCCACACTCTGGGAGACCCCCCTAGAGCCAGAATCAAGACTATGAGGGGGCTTTACTAAGCCAATCTCACATGACCGTTAATACCAGTGCACAAGCACGCTGATTTCTTATAGAGGTGCACTGGAGGCTGCGCATGTGAGGCAAAGTGTGTGCTCTAACTGAATCTCAATCTCAAATTCTTGGGTGGGCTCCCCTCTGTTTTCCCCTTGCTACCTGGCCTCTAGCGCCCTGTAAGACCACATGGGTCATATATACAGCTAAGGCTTAGCATAGATTGGGAATAGGTGGTGCTGGTGGTGGTGGTGGGGGGGGGGGGGGCCATGATATTGTGATGGTATGTACTCTTCTTACAGTAATATTATTTGTTAACTAACTATAACTGAGAGCTATGTAGTTTTACATACATGGAAAATCACTTATATGTTGGGGTGGTTTAAAAATATATCTTGTGGTGGTGGCGAGGAAGTGGGGGGCTTCCAAAATTTGTCCTAGGGTTCATTGGAACTCTATTAATGCCCCTGCTAGAAAGCATTACACTTACCTGTTGAGATGTTGAGATGTTCAACAAAGCAGCCAAAATGAGGCTCTGGTAAATAGCGGGGAAAAAATTCTAGTTTTATACTTTGCTGAAACATGTCTCATAGCAACTATTTTAATCTTCTGATGATGTATTAGTTGTTATCTGGAAGTAACAGTGGTGTAATGTAGATAAGAGGAAAATGACTCCAAGTATTGTGTTCAAAATTGACTCTGATAATAAAGCAAGCATTAAGTATAGTATGTAATTATCATTATGTATGTTATTGGCAACAAATCCTATTGTGCTGAAACACACACACACACACACACAATGTATGAATTGAATTGGGGCAATTCAAATAATGTGCTTTAAGGTCCTAGATCATTTCTCATAGTGAATCCTTTATACTGTATTTCAGAAATCAATTCCATTCCATTCACACATACTGTATTACATCAGATTTCATTGCAAGAAACTTGCAGCATGAAATCGGCTATGATATGGTAAGTGTGAATGGACCTTTAAAGGAAATCTGTCAGCTCTATGCCTTAAACGAAGCTGCAGACATCTGGACTTAGGGCCCAATTACATGGGACGATTATCATGCGAAAAATCGTTATATCGTTTGAATTTAAACGATAATCGTTCTGTGTTGCAGGCAACAATCAAAAAATTGTTCGTATGTCGTTGATCGTTAATTTAGTTCTGAACCTAAAATTATCGTTAATCGTTCGCTAATCGTTTACTGTAATTCCACATTCGTTCGCTCAAGTTCCCCTTTTTTTTAAATAATCGTTCAGTGTAATTGCACATTGTTCATTCTTTTACTGGGATCAGAAGGAATAAACAATCATAGTAACGATCGCAATAACGATTGCAGTAACGATCGTAACGAAAAACTATTGTTCTGTGCAATATGGTGAACATTTTCAGGTTAATGATAAACAATCTAGTTTGTGATCGTTAGTCGTTAATTGTTAAAAATCGATCGGTGTAATAAGCGACCCTCTCCTGCCTACACAAAATCAGTGAAAGCAAGTAGGGACGGGGGAGCGAGGAGATGTGTTGCTGTGGTTTGGAACCACCTCCCTGACTCTGTATCTGCTAACCATCTAGCCAGCATCTTCCAACGGCACCAATTTAGTTTACATGGCTTACCTATTAATATTATTTTGCACAGTAGAGTACAATTAACCCTGAAGGACACTTAGAAGTTTTCTAGAGGTAAAACTGGAATTCTCTTCAGTATATCAAACACCAAAAGTCCAGCTGGGCACCTCAGGTGGCCAAAAGGTAGTGCTAGTGCACCTGCTCCGAAAAATAGCAAACACCCAAAAGGAAAAGGAAGCAGGTATGTATGAACTTGTCACGGCCGCGGCGGCATCCCGTGCTCCGGGCCGCCGCCGCGACCTCTCTCCGCCCCATGCAGCCGCCAGGGGCCATGTGCAGGGACCCGGCGCTGCTACCTGTTCGGCCCCGCCCCGCTCCTGTCTCCGTCTGTGCTGGCCGGCGTGCACGTCCCCGCCTCCTAGGGCGCCCGCGCGCCAGCTGTCTCAAATTTAATTGGAAGTTGCACCAATCACTCTCTATAAATCCCAGCATGCCCTGTCCCTCGTGTTGGAGCCTTTACATGCTTCCCATAGCGTTTGGCCCAGATCCCTGTTGTTCCTGACCTCAGTCCTTGTTCCTAGTCCCTGTCCGCTGCTTTCCTATTGTTCCTGAGCACTGCCTGCCACCTGCGATTAATCCTACAGACCTCTGCCTGCACTATCTTCTGCCTACTGCTCCTGCCACGCCTCGCCTGCTGTCACTAGCAACCAAGCCAGGGGTAGCGACCTGGGGGTCGCCTGCCGCAGCAAGTCCTTCCCGCCTTGCAGCGGGCTCTGGTGAAAACCAGTGGCCCCTTAGACTCCGCTCCCTGGTGCGGTTACTACCATCGCTAGTGATGGTTCAGTGGATCCACGACTCCAGGCGTTACAGTAGGCTCCAACCATGGTGGAGCGAGGTGCCTGATATCCGTGACGTAGCCCGAGTGGTCGCCCGGCAGGCGCAACAGATCCAGCAACAGTCGCAGCAGATTCAGCAACTGACCGCCGCCTTACAGCAGCATACTGCAACCCAGCGCTCTCCACCTCCTGCAGCCCCTTCGAGACTTCAAATGGCTCTCCCGAGTAAATACGGAGGCGATCCCAAGTTGTGCAGAGGATTCCTGACTCACCATGCACATTGAACTTTTAAGTAGTCAGTTTTCCACTGAGCGCTCTAAAGTGGCTTTCATCATCAGCCTACTGGAGGGTAGAGCTCTGGCTTGGGCCACGCCTCTCTGGGACCGAGATGACCCTGCTGCTGCCAATCTCCAAACCTTCCTGGCCGAGTTTCGCTTCGTCTTTGAGGAACCTGCCCGTGCGTCTTCGGCTGAGACAGCTCTCCTTTATCTCTTTTAAGAGAGTTCCACCGTTGGCGACTACGCCATCCAGTTCCGCACCCTGGCAGCAGAATTAGACTGGAATGAGGCCGCTCTAATAGCCACCTTCAAGAAGGGCCTGTCCAGTCGGGTGAAAGACGTGCTCTCCGCCCGAGATCTTCCTACCTCCTTGAACGATCTCATCCTACTGGCTACCAGAGTCGACAACCAGTTTTCCAAGAGAGAGGAGGAGGTCCGGCAACAACGGCGACTAAGCCTGCCTCGTCGCCATCACCAGCTGGCGCCGTTTTTCCAGAATCCAGTCACGCCAGTACCCCAGTTAACTCCTGAAGTTCCGATGCAGGTAGAACGAGCTCGCCTGACCTCTGATGAGAGAGCTCGCTGACTGGAGCTGAATCTCTGTCTCTATTGCGGTGGCTCTGATCACTTCCGGCAAAGATGTCCCCAACGTCCTCAGCGTCCGGGAAACGCTTGCATCTAGGTCCGGTAGGAGAGGCCTCCCTAGGTGTGAATGCTACCTCTCCAAGGTTGTCTCTGCCAGTCTCCATCAAGACACCCTCAGGACAAACGCACCAGACTACTGCCTTCATCGACTCTGGGTCTGCAGGCAGTTTCATTGCAGCCAGATTGGTCCAAAGATGGCGGCTACCCGAGACTCTTACCGAAGCTGTACACTACCAGACTGCACCTCTAGTCCTCCAGGTGGGCGCCTTACATCAGGAGAAGATCTCCTTCTACGTCTTGCGCCATTCCTCTTCCGACATCCTGCTGGGCCTCCCTTGGCTGCAATTACATACCCCTAAGCTAGACTGGAGAACCGGGGAGATTCTCAGTTGGGGTCTGGACTGTCCTAACCGGTGTCTGAAGCCTCCTCAGCCCAAGTGCTCTATGATGTCACCTGACTCCGTCAAGCCTCTACCCGGCCTACCGGCAGAAAACCAAGACTTGGCTGACGTCTTTTCTGCCAAAGAGGCAGACTCTCAACCCCCTCACCGGACGTATGATTGTCCCATAGACCTCCTTCCTGGAACTTCTCCACGAGGTCGGGTGTACCCTCTCTCCGTACCCGAGACTGAGGCCATGTCCTCCTACATCCGGGAGAACCTACAGAAGGGTTTCATCCGCAAATCCACGTCCCCTGCTGACGCAGGATTCTTCTTTATGCAGAAGAAGGACGGTTCTCTCCGCCCATGCATAGACTACAGGGGCCTAAATAAGGTGACAGTCAAGAACCGATATCCTCTTCCGCTTATCCCCGAACTATTCGACCCTCTCTGTGGAGCCAAGATCTTCTCTAAGCTGGACCTCAGGGGAGTGTACAATTTAATCCGTATTCGTGAAGGAGACGAATAAAAGACCGCTTTTAACACCAGAGATGGGCACTACGAATAACTGGTCATGCCATTTGGCATATGCAATGCCCCACCGGTTTTCCAGGAATTCGTCAACGATATATTCCGTGACCTCCTCTATGTCTGCGTCATTGTCTATCTTGACGACATTTTGGTCTTCTCCCCTGACCAGCAGACTCACGTGACACAAGTACGTCAGGTCCTACGAAGACTACGGGCCAATCATTTGTACGCCAAGCTAGAGAAGTGCGTTTTCCATCAGCGCAGCCTTCCGTTTCTTGGGTATATTGTCTCCGACCGGGGTCTACAAATGGATCTAGCCAAACTCTCAGCTGTTCTCCAGTGGCCACGTCCTGTTGGACTCAGAGCTATCCAATGCCTCCTAGCATTTGCCAACTACTATCGGCAGTTCATCCCACATTTCTCTACCCTCGTCGCACCCATCGTGGCTCTCACTAAGAAGAAGGCGGATCCCAGGCATTGCCAACCTGAGGCCGAGCAAGCTTTCACTAGCCTAAAGTCTGCCTTTGCTTCTGCTCCTGCTCTAGTCCGCCCGGATGCCACCAAGCCATTTTCACTTGAGGTCGACGCATCTTCAGTGGGCGCTGGAGCCGTCCTCTCGCAGAAGGGACGCATCAGGCAAGACCAGAACCTGTGGGTTCTTCTCAAGGACTTTCTCCCCTGCTGAGAGGAACTATACTATTGGTGACCGAGAACTCTTGGCGATTAAATTGGCACTGGAGGAGTGGCATCATCTCCTAGAGGGGGCTAGGCATCCGGTCAATGTATACACGGACCACAAGAACCTTCTCTACCTCCAATCGGCCAAACGCCTAAATCCCCGGCAGGCCAGGTGGTCGCTCTTCTTCTCACGATTCAACTTCGTAATTAATTTCCGCCCGGCTGAAAAGAACGTGAAAGCCGATGCACTGTCCCGAGCATCTGATGTTATGGGGCAAGAGGAATCCCCTCGCCACATTATACCTCCCGATCGCCTAGTGCCAGTCGCCACATCTACTCTTCAGAGATTGCCTCCCGGAAAGACCTATGTGCGCCCTGCACTTCGAAGACGAATTTTGAAGTGGGGTCATTCCTCTGTGGTGGCCGGGCATCCGGGAGTTCAAAAGACCGGGCAACTGATCTCCCGCCAATACTGGTGGCCCAGCCTTCTCCAAGATGTCAAGGACTTTGTGTCTTCCTGTACCATCCGTGCCAGGAACAAGTCCTCCCGTCTAAAACCTGCCGGCCTACTTCAGCCCTTGCCAGTTCCAGACCGTCCCTGGTGCCATATAGGCATGGACTTTGTCACAGACTTGCCTCCATCTGCGGGTAACACTGTCATTTGGGTTGTTACAGACCGCTTCTCCAAAATGTCCCACTTCGTGGCTCTTCCTGGACTACCATCCACTCCTCGTCTGGCCCAGGTGTTCTTTCAGCATATCTTTGGCCTACATGGTCTTCCTCTTCATATAGGGGGAGATTTATCAAAGGGTGTAAAATTTAGACTGGTGCAAACTGCCCACAGCAACCAATCACAGCTCAGCTTTCCTTTCAGCACTGCCTAAAGCTGAGCTGTGATTGGTTGCTGTGGGTAGTTTGCACCAGTCTAAATTTTACACCCTTTGATAAATCTCCCCCATAGTGTCTGACAGAGGCTCACAATTCGTCTCCAGATTCTGGCGTGCTCTCTGTTCTCAACTCCAAGTGAAGCTGGACTTCTCGTCAGCCTATCATCCATAGACCAACGGGCAAGTGGAAAGGGTCAATCAAGTCCTTGGCAATTATCTACGACACTTCGTCTCTGCTCGCCAGGACAACTGGTCCAGTCTGCTTCCATGGGCAGAGTTCTCCTACAACCATCTGGACTCGAGTTCCACAGGCAAGTCACCCTTCTATGTGGTCTATGGGCGTCACCCTCGTCCTCCTCTGTCTCTCTCTCCATCCTCCGAGGTCCCAGCCATGGAGGAATTGTTGTCTGACCTGCAGTCGATCTGGGAACAGACTCAACAATCTTTGCTCAAGGCATCTGACCGCATGAAGGACCAGGCGGATAAGAGAAGAAGACCTGCCACAAATTTTCTCCCAGGTGACAAAGTCTGGTTCTCAGCCAAATATGTCCGACAAATATGTCCTCGATTCCTCGGTCCTTTCTCGGTGCTAAAACGCATCAACCCAGTCACCTACAAACTCCGTCTGCCTCCTACTATGCGAATTCCGAACGCCTTCCATGTTTCCCTCTTAAAGCCAGTGGTCCTCAACCGATTCTCCAATAAGTCTTCGTTCACTGCTCCACAAGCCGTCTCGGACGACGTCTACATTGTTATAGACATTCTGGCCATAAAAACTGTCAGAGGAAGACAGTTCTTCCTAGTGGACTGGAGAGGATTTGGTCCTGAGGAGAGGTCCTGGGAACCCGAGACTAACATCCTGGACCAAGATCTCATCAAGAGATTACTGCAGGCAAGAAAGAGGGGGAGGTTCGGTTCGCGCCGAGGAGGTTCGGGCACGGGCGCGCCGGCTGTCTCAGATTTAAAGGGCCAGTCCGCCCCTAATTGGAAGTTGCACCAATCACTCCCTATAAATCCCAGCATGCCCTGTCCCTCGTGTTGGATCCTTTACATGCTTCCCATAGCGTTTGGCCCAGCTCCCTGTTGTTCCTGACCTCAGTCCTTGTTCCTAGTCCCTGTCCACTGTCCCGATCCCTAGTCCCTGTCCGCTGCTTTCCCATTGTTCCTGAGCACTGCCTGCCACCTGCGGTTACGCCTACAGACCTCTGCCTGCACTATCTTCTGCCTACTGCTCCTACCACGCCTCGCCTGCTGTCACTAGCAACCAAGCCAGGGGTAGCGACCTGGGGGTCGCCTGCCGCAGCAAGTCCTTCCTGCCTTGCAGCGGGCTCTGGTGAAAACCAGCGGCCCCTTAGACTTCGCTCCCTGGTGCGGTTACTACCATCGCTAGTGACGGTTCAGTGGATCCACGACTCCAGGCGTTACAGAACTGCACAACCATAATAATGTAAAAATATCAGAATACTTTATTAACAATTATACTTAGACAAAAAACGCTTCAACGCTTCAAAAGCTTAAAACATTTACCAAAACTCCACTCCTGGTTCAAATAAAACACAGTGTGTCACCACACCCCCTACTGGTACAAAGAGGAACACATAGCAGTATCACTATTGCACATGTATGCCAATAATTATGTTTATCTGTAAGTATATACCTATATACAAAAAAGATAAACTACATGGCCAAGCCTAAAGTGCATCGAATAACAAATAAAGTGCAAGTGCAAAAGATGCACTGCAACATGTAAGAAGAATTGTTTCTTTACCCCCGCGACCAGTCCTACTGACATCAGGACTAGGGATGAGCGAACCGAACCGGTACGAACCAGATTCGTAACGAAATTTGCAAAAAGTTCGGTTCGGTACCGAACCGAACTTTCAAAAAGTTTGTTACGAAGTTCGTTAAAACCGCAAAGGCGTCGTAAAACTGTATTGTTTTCACAGAATGGAAGAGGATATAAGGAATTATTACTCCTATAATCCCTTTTATCCTGTTATTATGTGAATATCAAGGTGTGTGACGTCACTACAGGAACAGGAAGTGCCTGAGCGTCCATGCTCTTTCTCATTGTGTGTCTAGACTGCAGAGAGAGAGGAGCTCCGTGCTTGTTAGGGAGGGAAAGCACATAGATAGATAGGCAAACAAGTAGATATTTACAGGGAGGTAGAGAGAGGGAGAGATAGGCAGAGATAGGAAGTAAAAAACTTGTGATATCCAGGCAGAGATAGGGATATAAAAAAAAAAAAAGACAGAGAAAAGTGAGAAGAGTCAGAACACCTGTCTCTGGGGGTTTTTTTTTTGTTGTTTTTTTTTTATTTTTATTTTTAACATTTGCTTGCCCCTACTATATCTAATGTTTTATTTTCGAATGGCCAAAAAGCTTTTATAAATTAATTATAACAAAACAATGTGTCTCGCCTTGCAATGTATGTAAACCAGGTAGTGCCTGTCAACATTGTTGTTGTGTCTTCAAATACACATAAGCACACTAGATCAACTAATGGCCATTAATTAGCGATCAAACACAGATGCAGCTAATATTCCAATAGTATACTGATCTCAAACTATTGTGCACAAACTGTGATGTGACCCAAACAGGTGTATTTCCTATGGACTGTCCAGCAGGGTGCACAATATATATATGTAGAAGTCTATGTAATGTCTTTAATATGTAACAACACAGTGTATGTAATTTGTCCTAAGGACACAGGGCATCTCACTTTACACATCACCATTACCACACTACATACATCCCTCCAGCCATCACCCAGGTGCGTCACGTGGATGGAGGGATGGATGTTGGCTAGTTATATATCTGGTTATGTGTAACAGTAACATTCTCGACGGCTACAGCAAAATCGCAGCTGCTGGTGGTCATGGCTGAGATTTTGGATTAGAATTTCAGACTGACACATTGCTCTCTGTTGAAATGTGTGTCTCCAGATCGGAAACATTTATTAGCCTAATAATATCGATCATCCAAACACTCTCCTGCTCTGGCCACTTCCTACCTCGGCCACAGATATCAGCAGAGAGCACTGTCAGACTTTTACACATAATAAACAAAAATTTATCCAAAAGTAAAAACATTCTTTGTGTGCTTTGGTTTTGAAATCGCAAACAAGGTAAATACATAGAGTACAATTTATTAAACAAAAAAAAATAATTATTTTTCATAAATTTAGAAAATAGTCAAACACCGATATATCACAAAATATCTTTATTACATGCTCGAAATAGTATAAAGCACAGGATAGTGGTTGAGAGGGGGGGGCAGAGGGTGTGTGACCACTAATCACAATCATTTATGCCAACAACAACCTTAGTATAAGAGGGAGTGGAGGCAGGACGCCCACAATTTATTCTTTAACGTCAAGCCAGATGTTCGTCTCCCTGCCCAGGCTCAACAGGGCCCTCTTGGCCTCTTGGTGGTGGAGTCATGGTGCGTGCCTCCGTCAGATGAGGTTCTTTATTCTCTTCATCCGATGAGGCCTCTGCTGTTTGTTGAGCTTCTTCATCTCTGCTGACAAATGAACAGTGGACAAAATCTGTTATTACAAACATGTTAGCAACATTGTAACAATTCTCAAGAACCAATATGCATCCAATGCAGGATTTTACTTAGGCTTTTTGTGTCCTTTTTTATCCAGTATGTCCAATGTGTTAGCCTTTGCACATAATCTAGACTATTGATCAACATTCACACACTGCTCCCCAAAAATGATGCTCAGGGAAAATAATATGTCTGCAAAGAAATAGTAATTTATTCTCACATCTTGCGCTAATTAGCCCTTGGCTCCCTAAAAATCTCACTTGAGAAATGAGTGGGACATTGTTTGGTCATATGTAATCATTGGGTCACATTTGTCGCCATTTATCCTGTCCGTGCTTTGTAGCTAAATCGAACTCCAGTTAGGTCTTACATCATCGACTTATTAAACAATTTTTAGTATCCAGTTAGGGCACGCTGCATTTATAATGAATATTCAGTGTACAACAGGGGAGCATTTTTGTTAGTAACTTTATTATTATCCAGTTCCAGAAATATATAGGTCCCCCTGCAGGAAGCTCGATGTATATAATCTCTGTCTACGTAACACATGTCTATATGTCTGCACACATAACAGACTGAACTAATACTGACATCATCTGATCCTAGCATGGACAGATGCAGTTAAGACACACACTTACTGGCGCTGTATGCTGGCATTCAAAATGAAATGCAGCATTGGGGCAAAACGCAAAGAGCCGAGTTCTTCTTCTGAGGCCCCACGCCTCATCAGCTGCCGTCGCTCCCTGATGAATCTGTCCCTCACACTGGACCACCTGGTCTCCACATGTTTGGCTGAAAGCAAAAAACGTACAGACATTAGTAATATATGAGCGTCAGGTGACCATAACAGTAGAGTTTCTTGTTTGACATAGTGGGTAAATAACTTACCAATGATTAACGTCTGTAATCTACTATGCTTGTCCCAACCTGGGTACACAATCCGGGCAACCTCCCTACATGCGGCACTCTGCCTTAGCCGGCTTGTGTACCCAGGCGCAGGGCCGTCCCATAGCAGTGGCCGAGCATGGACCTTAATAAAAAGATAAATAAATAATATAAACCTCTTGCAAACAATGCTCGCTTGGTAAGGTAATAGCTAGTCGAGGCTTTTTCCTTGTTAGAGGCAATGTTGCTGACTAAATATGACGTCACTTATGTGGGTGGGTTATGGAGCTTCCCGTGCTGCTAATTCCCTCCCTCCTCCCTCTCCCTCCATGATGTCTGCTGCCGGCCCATATCATATACACAGTACACAACTACTCCCATCATGTGGTCATAGTGTAAGCCTCAAATATTACAAACATAACGTAATAGTGAATTCGACACCACAATCTGGAGGGGGGATGGGGGAGGGGGGAGTGAGTTAGCTGCACGGGCAGCTCGCTAACACAAACCATAAGCCACACCCTCGTTTCTCAGCAACATGTGATCAAACAAAGAAAATTCCTGGAAGAGATATTACACAAACATAGCGAATCAAACATAATTAGCGGCACATTGGCTACACTTGGAAATACATTGCATTATGTTTCACACAGACACATAGCCTAAGGGTACAAACACACACACCGTATACACAGCCTATTTACTGCTGCGATACACAGCAAATACGCAACAAATACGCAGCAGATTTGATCTAAATAACTGAACACAGATCAAATCTGCACCACCAAATCTGCTGCAGATCTGCTGCGTATTTGCTGCATATCTGCTGCGTATACGGTGTGTGTGTTTGTACCCTAACAAATATAAATGTATAGTGCGATTTAGAGCTAACCCTTATGGGCAAGCCATAGGAATTACACACATTCGTAGGGACGTGAACTACTATCAGCAATGATGTATGGTGACCAAAGTAGTCACACAGGGCAATGGGTGGAGGCAAAAATCCATAATAAACATTTAGCTTCGTCATAAATAAAGATCATTCATGACTAACTTGTAATTGATAAATTAGGAAGGAAAGAGCCTTTAACAACACATATATAAAATGAAGCAATGTACCGGGACAGAATGCAAGCATTATTGAGAACAGATATCTGATATATTCGAAGACCAGACCTGTACATTTAATTTTGACACTAACTCTAAAAAATACATCAAGTGGCTGTCACACACATCGCTTCTCAGACTCACAATGATAAGCCAAAAAGCGGTAAGCTGTTAGAACTCCACCTATGTCAACATTTATTAACTCATTAATGGCAAGGCGTTATCAAATACTTACTTCTAAGATTAGTCCATAAACGTTGATGAGTGATTTATCGATAACCATATCTGCCTCCATCGATTTGCCTTCACAGTTCTAAATAAGCTAATTGAGTGAATTACTTTCACTCTTCAGATGAGAAAATACAGAAAATAACCTTGGCATATACACATTGGAAAAAAACACGATACATTTGTTTCTCAAAACAATCACGTGACGCCCTAGATGCAACTGTATCATGGCCAGTGAACCTGCTTCGTAGGAGTAAGTAGATTCAGTTTGTCAGAACTTTGTAAGCCGAGGAACAAAAATAGAAATATAATCATCACTACTCTAGTAGTGTGTTTTTAATTATACTGGCCTGTAATCGATCAACTGCTGCCTCCTCCTCAAGTAGCCTCTCCTCAATAATACTGGACTGGAATCAATCAATTGCTGCCTCCTCCTGCTGCTCAACTTGTCTCTTCTCAACAATACTGGCCTGGGTGCAATCAAGTGCTGGCGCATCCTCCCTGGAAACTTTTTTTTTTCAATATTTTTTGTCACTATTTATGGCACTTTTATTCACTATATTTTATTAATTTTATTCCTATTATTATTATTTTTTTATTATTATTATTATTTTTTTCCTCATTATTTTTGGAAATTTTTTTCCCCACTTTTTTTCATTGTAATATCAACTGCAACTAAACAAAACTATACCCTATCACACTCCCACTATTGTAGCTGCAATTATTCAGCTGTTAGAGCAAGGTTCGTTTTCGGTTCGGTTCAGACCGATCCGAAATTCACGAAAGTTCGCCGGATCGAACCGAACTTTTCAAAAGTTCGCTCATCCCTAATCAGGACTTATCATCATCTGAGGAGGTGGAAGTGGCTTCACATTCAAAGAAGTGGGACACTGCCAATGTCCCTTCACTTTTGACAGGCATCAGTAATTGGTACATCTCTAGCATTCCTGATTTTAGATTGCTGTGTCTCTATTTTGACATCTGCCTTGACTTCTGACCCTTGCTTCTGCCTGCTGTTTCTGGACATTGAAATTCTGTACCCTGCTGGTATATTTTTTAAGTCCATAAAATCATGAATCCTTTGTCTACAATCGTTCCGCATAAATACATTCAGAATGCATTTGAATGACATCTGTCTGTCATCTGTATTTGTGGATCAGCAAAAAAAAAAAAAAAAAAAGTGCTATACAAGAAAACCACTTGGAGGAGCCTTGCCAGGAGTTGCCAGGCAAACCATAGACGAATACATACGGCATATAGATGGTAATACTATCCTTGTTTCTCCCTATATTTTTTTATGGATCCATTAATTCCTATGCGAAGCTCTCTACAGCAAATATGGATTATATAGTCCTGACTTGCTGTCTGACTATTCTCTGATTGTGTCTCTAGCAAGCCCTGTGCACTTAGTGTAGGGACAGTCATCCAGTTGGGGGCCTCCAGTTAAGGTGGTTCCCATAGCCTTTAAACTTGTTTTTTTCCCAATTACCTACAAGCTCTGCCTGCCTTTCTCTGGGTCCCCAACTATTGAGCTCCATTGAGAATGAATGGAGCTGCAGCATTCATCAATGCATGACCCGCAGCTCTATTCTGTGGGGAATTTTGGGTCTCCGTTCTCAAGACTGCAGAGGGGCCTCAGCAGTCAGACCCTCTGTGATCTTTAGGTTATTTCTTATTCAGTACATACTCTGGATAGGTCATAACTACCCCATGTGGAAATACCACTTTAATTTCTTGCTTATCTGAGACCCAAGTTGAGAGGACATAAATAAATGGTGGAGTTCAGTTAAGATGGCAATTTATTAACAATGGCATGCGATTACCCCCAGCGGAACACCCTTAGCCCATGCCAAGGACTTCCTTGGTTCATGTGTTTCTTCTTGCAGCTTTGCAGTCACTTCAGTCATTGCCATTTCTGCCTTGAGCATTAAAATGAGCCCTATACCAAGACCTAGTTATACTCCTTACTGGCTAAAAGCAGGAATTCTTACATACATTAAGAACTGTAGAGATTGGACCAGTTTACTAGTGGTCCAGCAGCAGTATTTCTGTAGAATGTTATTCTGTTACTGTGTATGGTCACAGCTTGCCTATTTGACCTTCTACTATTCTGCTGTCTTGTACCACTTTGAATCTTCTGTATCTGACTATGGCCTGTAATGGGCTATATTTGCCTGTATTTGGTTTATCTTCCTTCCTAAACCCTTGAAGCTTCATACTAGTGACTCTTAAAGCTCAAGGCCAGTCCTCACCCATAAAAGGACTACTCCCAGAGGTATCGACCTGGTAGTCTCCTGCTGTGAAGTCCAAGAGTGAAAACTAGGGGGCCTCTTAGACAATGTCTTTGGGAGTGGCCCAAAGTCAAACCAATTAGATGTCACACCTGCAGATTATGAATAATGGTATCTGGTAATGCCAAAAATCTCAGCTTTATTAGTCAATAGAACCATCATCAAATTATAGTGAAGGTGGTGTGCCTATGCCCAGTCTCTCCCATCTTAGCCACTGTAGTTTGAAACTCCATCAGAGTTGTCATTGCTAGTATGGTGTCATCATTTACTAAAACATTGCTACTATGGTTACAGTTAACTGTGCCATGTTCTTTCAAATTTTGAAGCTTTAACTATCTATTTTAGCTATTTTCAGACGAATGCACATGACATAGCATTTTTCTTCTTTTTTGGCTCCTTTGATAAACTGTTGAATGTGGACTTGTGAGGACTGTTATGCTGTCATCCTGCAATACAAGGGAGAGAGAAAAAAGCCAGGCAGCAGTGCCTCGTGTGATACCATACAAACAAATCAGTTAAAAATGCAAGGTGCTGATGGGGTGCTCACCTTCAAGCCCCTTGGGCTTTATGCATATCACCCAAATGGGTACCAGGTCTTCAGAAGATGCCAGGGTATGGCGCTTCGGTGGAGAGTGCAGGGCTGCAAGCCAACTAGGATAGCCCAAACGGGATGCTCCCAAGTGGGGGCCCGTGGGAATAAGGCTAGTCTAAGTACAAAAATGGTGCGTGGCTAATCCATAAATGTTAGCGCTGCCCAAAAGACTCCAAATAGAGGCTGAATAAAGTAAAAACATTTATCAAAAGTGCACAATATTTGCGCGTTTCGAGGAACAGAGGTCCTCTTCATCAGAATAGCAGTGCACTGCTATTCTGATGAAGAGGACCTCTGTTCCTCGAAACGCGTAAATGTCATCCTGCAATAGTTCTTGCCAAGAGTCATCACCAGCTGGGCCTGTAGGACACAGATCTATGTATGCCACAATTATAAAAACACATTACTTTTCCACAGGTGATCGCATTTTACCAAATATGTCGCTTCAAAAGATGTTGCTTTAAATAGGTGTATTTGCTAAAGTACAATGAAGAGATAAGTAGAAAATTTACACCTTCTAATTCTCTTCTAACTTGCACAATGTTTAACACAGTTGCTATGGAAATTTCCTGCATGACATTTAGGCTCTTAGGTCACAGTTATACTGATCTCCTAAACTAGTAATTATATTATTTCCTCTGCAATGCAAAACAAAACATTACAAATAATCTGTATGCAAAATAATCCATGGTCTGTGTGAAATAAATAGTAATTAGACAAACAGTCATAGTAATAATCAAAGTATTTACCAAAAGGTTGCAAAATACTGGCTGGAATGTGTCATAACACATATCGTACTGTGCCCAGAATGTTGGGTTTCTGTACTGATGTAATTATTCGCTTTGAAAAATACCTCTTTATTGAAATGTTTATAGAAGGATATTAAAATAAGGATGTTAGTGGTAAGAACATTCTTCTGAGAATATCTAACAACTGAGTGATATTGCTTAAGAACTAGATGTTCCATCCCTTCTGCACTTACATGTAAAAGCAAGAATATAATAGAGACCCTTACAGGGGCATCTCTAAAACAGCCTGTGAAGTCACCAACCAGAGGAGAGAACATTCTAGATTTAGTATTTACTAATGGGGATCGGGTTTCTGAAGTTAGAAAGTTTATGGGGAGAACTGTGCGGCTGTGCTTTGCTGGAGGCTGTCAGTCTGGATAATTTAGTGCACAATTCATTCAAAATATGTAACAGTATAAAAATGCAGTCAGGAGATGGGAGAAAGAACTGGAGGTTCTCTCTGCACCTCTGGTGTATGTGACATTTTCCCTAAATTTCATCATTGTCTCATATTTTGATTACCAACACAGGAGATCTTCCAGGATAAATGAAACGTTCCCAGCTTCACTACAGACCATGCACCAGACATGAGGTGAAGCTACAAATTATTTTCCTGTAAACATGTGCATCCATGAGCATCTCCTCTGTATCAGGTTACTAAGGTTGTTCTGGGAGCAGTGGTGCCAGGGAGTAAACCCTCAATGAGCTGTAGCTTTTTACAGCACATTAAGGATTAACTTACTGTCACCACTGCTCCCAGAACAATCTGAGCAACCTGATACATTATGCCCACTACACAGCTGTAACTGCAGCTCAGCACCTATTCACTTGAATGGGAGCTACTCTGCAGTTAAATATCACCACCACTACACAATGAATTGAGTGAGGTGATCAATGTTGTATGTGGAAGAGTCTAGGGCAGATACAGGGCAGTACTTTGCGAATATCAGATTGTAGATTAGAGCATAGCCTTTGGAGAATGCTGGGTATGATGAGAGAAGAGGCAGTGCAAGGAAGTGAAGCATATAAACACAGAGAACAAAACTGTAGATGTAACATTGCGGGAGGGAAAAAAAAGAGTTACATGGGGGATTGGTCTAGGCATCTGCTATACATTTAGATTTTTTTTTTATGCATTAATTTAGATCCTAAAAATCTCATTCAACATAAATCGCTACCTTGCATCTGCTTTTCTGTAATTTATCTTTTCCGCACAAGGTACTGTATCTGCTAGTATGGATATTTTCTCAGACATTACAGTCCTTGAAGCCTATCTTTGGTATTAAAACCAGATCCAGATTTTCTCAAGATATCATGGCCATTAACTCACTGAGCATTTCCTAAGCTGCGACCATGCATGCGCATTATATGAAGAATGTTACCAACCGTGGCATGAACATGTAGTTATACATCAACTGCTTTTTCTTTTTTTAGAAATCCCAGCACACATTCAACTATACTGGATGGGGACAGAATCAGCTTGATAAATTACATTTATGCCCCCTTTATTCTAGTATATGGCCAGTTTCACACACAAAGGATTCTCAGCGTATTCATCATTCATTTCCATTGATTCACAGCAATCAACATCTGGCCATGGCTTTTTTTTTCCAAACATTTTAGATAAATTTTGTCATAGCAGGCATAGAAAGGTGATATTTTTCCATGATATAGGCTGGATGTGGTCTTCTCTGATTTACCCATTCCCAATTGACTAAATATATTAGTACAAATTAGAAGTTATCTTTTCATGCTTTAAATATATAAATGAAATTTTGTATTTGCTAAGGTACAATAAAGAGTTAAGTAGAAGATTTACATTTTGAAATTCTCTTATGCAATGTTAAAGAGTAGTTGCTATAGAAATGTCCTGCATTACATTAAGCATCTAAGATTACAATTATTTTGGTTTCTTAAACTAGTAATTATGTCATTTTCTCTACATAGAAGGCTAAACAAAGCATTAAAAATAATTTGTATTTACCAGATAACTTATATGTAATATAATCCATGGTCTCTATCATTAATTCAGTTGTTGAGTTAATAACAGAAGTATGGTAAGATTGCAAAACCCTTTAAGGGTGCCTTCACACGTACTGTATCGCTGTGTATTTATCGCTGCGAGTTTCTCGCACATAAATCCACAGTGATACTGATTGCTATTAAGCCAATGTATGTGTATTCTCACTGCGTGTTTGGTGCGGTTTTTACATGCAAGTGTTGATTTTTATATGATTTTAACAGGCGAGTTCAACACCACAAAAAACGCAGCTACTTTCATGCGAGTTTGATGTGAGTTTTGTGCGAGAAATAAGCAGCCATACGGTGCGTGTGAAAGCACCCTAATAGGTATATAACTGGCTGGAATGTTTCTGTACAGTGTCCTGGGGTTTTCTGCTTCTGTGTTCATTGTACACTGACATAAGAATGGATGTAAATGGTAATAAAGGAGATGATATCAGAAGACTACTACTGTGAACAAGCCATCTACAGACTATGTTTAACAGTTCAGTGATTTTTGAGAACTCAATGCAGATGGAGACAATAGAGTCACTGTCGCTGGTCAGTTTGTATTGCATTGGTGCCAGAAAAAAAAAACGTAAACCCTTTTACTTCCAATAAGCAATACACTCAGTGCCTATGGCACTTTCTTACACCTAAGGAAAAAAGGATTCTACCCTTTCTAAGCTTGTGCATCCACTTACCATATGAAATTGAACTAACTGCACTCCATGTGGTCAGGGGCACTTCTGTCATGGGAGACTTGAAATGTTTGCCTCAGGTGGTTCCACATGCTGTGTGCTGTGTCTGGTTCTTTAACTGTGAGTGCTCAAAATATAGGGGGGCACCTTTTTGTAGTTTGCCTTTGGCAGCAGAGTGGCTTGATTTACTCATTAATGTGGTGTTATGTCTGTGATATACTAGTGCAGTATACAGGAGTTGGGTGTTTCCCTAAGGTTGGGGAGAGAATGGACCCTATCTTAAGGGGTAGTTTACACGGAGTAAAACTGGCCACAGAATCCCGCCAGCCTCTGTGTAATACTGGCAGTCTATGGGAGGCTTGCACGCCTCCTCTGTCTGCGTGGAAGAATTGACATGTTAATTCTTCCGAGCGGAGAGGTGCGGAGAGAGGAGGCGCAAGCCTCCCATAGACTGCCAGTATGACACGAAGGCTGGCAAGATTCCACGGCAGAGAATTCCGCTGCGGAATTCCGTCAGTTTTACTCCGTGTGAACTAGCCCCAAAGTAAGAAGAATTGGTTAATAAATTGTTTATTTTTATGTTCGAGACAGCAGGTCTGCTGGAGATGGGTCATATTAGCTATTCATCTACACACCACACACAGAGTTGCCATAGCAACACCAACTGCCTCCTTAGTGTACTACATTAGTTAGGCTGCGTTCACACATAACAGATCTGCAGCAGGTATCTGCACTGCGGATCCCTGCCCTGTACACTTATGGGCAGACAAACTCGCAGCAGGATGCACATCCCGCTGCAAGTTTTTCCGCAGCTCACCCCGTTAACCCCCCCACTGCCGGATCCTATACATCACCTGGTCCCCGCTCCAGCTTGCTTCGGGGCTCCCGATGTCTTCACGTCCTGCTCAGCCAATCAGTGCGCTGTGGTGGGACAGCGCACTGATTGGCCTAGCGGGACGTACTTAGAACCCCCAAAGCAAGCCGGGGGGGGGCAGGTGAGGTATACGCTCCGGCAGGGGGGGGGGGGTATACAGAGCGGGCTGCGGACATATGCGAGTTTGTCTGCCCATAGGGTAAACAGGGCAGGGATCCACAGCAGGTCTCGCTGCTAATTCTCAGCGAGAAACCCGCTGTGGATCAGTTACGAGTGAACGCAGCCTTAAGGTAAGGGTTAGGTCCAGAAGGGGCGGATCTATTAAAATGAGTTCCCCTCGAGAGGCAGTTGACAGGAAGTCAGTTGAGTAATTAAGTTCAGCTGTGGTAGGAGTAACAGCCTCTGAGGGGACTACAGCCTGTGAGGAGATTTCTATGAGGAGATTTACTGGAGTCTGTATAACAACTAGTGGAGATATATGGTGACATATGGGAGTTGTTGAGCCAAGGAGCCTATTTTACTGATGAATTTACCAAGAGAGAAAGCCTGATCTACTTAGGCATCAAGGTATTCACACTGAGGGGCAACTCCTCGACATACCCTAAGTCATTTCTGTGATCCGAAACGTTGTGGCTTATGGCCTGGCCCATATATCCTTAAAGGACTCCCATTCCACTGGGTTGTGGTTCACTACTTACCAGCATACAAAAGGGTGACTCCGCCTACACCAACAATCTCCATTGTAACAGCAGTGACCCATCTCTGGCAGTCAGCCATATTGAGAGATATTAAAGGGAAGTTCGGGCAAAATAATTTTAAGATATATTATTGCCCAACAAAAGTTGTGAAAATTACTAATAGAAACTTATTATGGAAAACGCACCTATAGTGCATTTTCCCTGCACTAACTACAGCATGGCGTGTTCAGGTCTCTGTAAAGTTGGTGACATCACGTCACATAAACTGCCGACTTCTGCTGGTCCGGTCTGTCCCACCGCTGCAGCAGGAGTTGGCAGTTTATGTGTCGTGACATCACCAACTTTACAGACACCTGAACACACCATGCTGTAGCAAGTGCAGGGAAAATGCACTATAGGCGCGTTTCCTATAATAAGTTTCTATTAGTAATTTTCATAACTTTTGTTGGACAATAACATATCTTAAAATTATTTTGCCCGGACTTCCAACTTAAGCATAAAGAAACTGTTTAAGTTATATACTTCTTATGCAAGTAAAAGTCACTGTTGCACCTCACTGCCTTGACTCCCTGTTGTCTGAATTATTCTGCACCTCATCACCATCAAGGGCTTCTCCATTAGCACCTCAGGTAGCAGTAAAAGAGAAGCCCAGGGGCAATGACAAATATCATCATCACCAAACACCTAGGTGCAGTCCCTCTCTTTAACCTCTGTGGCAGTGTTTACCTTTAAGAAGGGATAGAGTTATTAGCACTCGGCCTATGACAGGATATATCTTCATTTATTCATCATAACCTCTATCCTCTCTGAGATCCCCTCACTCCAGACTGCTACACTAGTATGGTTCCAGCAGAACCCTAGTGATCCAGCTATAACCTACAAACTTTCAAGGTGATGCATTGTCACAAATCTGGTGACAAAAAAAAAAATCTATTTTTAGCAGCCAAACCCCTTTCATGACCGCAAACCTATTATCTGACTGTTACATAGAAACTTGAAGAAAGCCAAACAGTATGTTCAGAGTCAGCACTCAGTCATATGTCTAACCACTTATGTCTCATGGCTGAGTTGCCTTCAAAGTAGAGCACAGGAGAGACAGGCCAGGACTCTGGGGTAATTCACAACAAAGAAAGTAGAAAAATTCTCTCCAGCTCTAAAAATTTTCAATGCCTTATTTAATATTCATAACAACACTGACGCGTTTCAGACCCCATTGGGTCCTTAGTCATGGTTTTCTGTTGATGTTTAAATCCTCTCATGCCGATCCATGGCATAGAATGGCAGAATGGCATCTACATCCAATAGTAGATATCCATCTGACACCAGGCACAAACAAGTGTGTCTGAGACATGAATCGGCTTGAGACAATTTAAAAATCAACAGAAAACCATGACTAAGAACCCAGTGGGGTCTGAAACATGTCAGTGTTGTTATGAATGTTAAATAAAGCATTGAAAATTTCTAGAGCTAGAGAGTTTTTTTTTACTTTCTTCACATAGAAACTTGCCTGGAGATCAACTGTTTCACATAAGTATCAACCATTGATTATTTTTTGTTAACAGCAAGGAAAACCACTGCTGTAAAATGTTATATTAAATGGCAACTATTCAACTAAATGATTGACTATTTACAGCAGAACTATCATTAAAAGTAACTTAGCATATTTGGACATTAGTAGCTAACTTATTTGTAATTCCCTTTATTTATGAAATAGCTAAAAGTTATAACTTTGGCCACTAGATGTCACTTTCTGTTTCTGCTCCTCTGCCTGTTGTCAATACACGTAAGCAGGACATGGAGAGCTGTCCTATGCTGTCAGTCACAGTGCAGTGAGAGGGAGCACTCCTAGCTCTTATAGTCATACAGCCTGGCTTAGTACAAGCCAGAGCAGCCATCAGGATCAAGCTAAAGTGTCTGAGTCTCCCACTAACAAAAGCAATAATGCCAAAAATTTGGGCTATATCTTTGACCAATGTCTCTGGAGAGTTTTGCAGTTGCAGCTGCTTTGGATAAATCCCTTGCAAGCCAACTTCCATGCAAGCCAACTTCCAACTTCCACTCCGGAGCCATTAAATTTATTAGAGCTACCCTTTAAGCAGAAGCATAGCTAGGATTCACGGGCCCTATAAATAAATAAATATATATATTTATTATGGCAGAATCCTAGCTGCAGTCCAGTCCACTGTTTTTACCTATAAGGGCCCATTAGGAGTCCTTATGGTAAATACATAGGTGCAGGAGCAGACTACCTTCTGCTTAACCCCTTATGTACTGCAGTGTGTAAGTGACCCAATGTTTGGAAGACAATGAGATATCTGCTTTACTGCTGGTGCACTGATAATCTCTGACCTCTGCAGAGAGCTCTGCACATTTCCCTTTCCTACTTGATTGCTCAGCTGGAGAACAGAGGTTGGAGGTTATTAGCATAGTGATGCAGTGCATCCCTGGACCCATAAGGGAGAGGCAGAATAAGATTGAGATGGAGATGGAGAAGCCTCTAGCGTTGATGCAATATATGTTGGTAAGGAAGGATGGATGGAAATTTAAATGTGTTCATTTATGCATTGCCCTTACATCACTAGAGTTATCCAGAGTATTGATTGTGTTCCTGTCTTGTTTCCTATGTTCCTGATCCTGTTTTTGTACCTCATTGCTGTCTGTGTTTGACCTTGGCTCAGACAATGGCCAAGCGAGTTAGGGTTCAAAATCTTGGGCCTAATACTCAAACTCAAGAGGTAAGCTCCCATATTTTGCCTTGCCAGAAGACAACTGACTTATTGAAGGGAGGGGTCATGGCTGCTCATCCAGGGGACCTTCTTCTCATTTGTATCCTTTTTTTTTTCTCAATGGGTTATGCCCCGTTAAGACTGGTTTGTGACTATCTCCCCAGAGAAACTCAGTGCCAAAGGCACAAAAGGTGCAGCAGCTCAGAGCAAGAGTCAGATGGTGGAGGTAGGTTGCAAGGTAAGCCTGGTCTAGGAAGACCCGATGGTGTGGTTTCTGGCATTTTTAATTTTGAGGGATTTAAATGATTGAATGGAAGAGCAAAAGAGAGTGAGCTAGGATAAAATTCCACTTCCTATTAGCCTGGATAGAGGGGTTGTATTTACATGGCTTTTTAATGTGAGCATTTTGGGTTGAAGTTTGTTGGAGATTGCATGTCCATGTTTTCATACATTGACAGTATTTGGGGCTGTAGGACAAATATGGAGGTAGGACAAGCACTTTCATGAATGGTTTGTTATGTTCTCTGAGATGCATTGGGACCAATTGGACCTGCCGCTATGTTTGTGGCTAATGTCTTAGAAACCATCTTCCTTTCCTTGGCAGTGGTTAAGGTCGGGGACAGCTCGTCAGAAGGGGTATTGTTGGCAAAAGAATGACTTATATTGTAAAGTGAGGTCAGGGGGGTGATTCTGACATGATTCTTCCCCATACCCATAAGGTGGCAAATGAATTCCCTGAGGTTGTGCAGGCAAACTTAGAGAAGGAAATTGGGTTGGGTAGGATGACAGGTCGGACGAACTTGCTGTAACAGGAAAGAACAAGGTAAACTCAGGCTCATTCATCACCTGTCTAAAGGGGAATTGGCTGATGACAATCGTTTGGGAGACTCTCTACTTGGAAATGGTAAGTAGGCACTAAAAGCTAATGAGCAATCAATGATTTCCCTCTTGCTAAAACCGATAAACAGTCACCACTTGCTAGGTTGTATGTTTGCCTTCCTATGATCGCTCAATTTCTTTTGAGGCATTTGGTAACATTGAATTGATCAAAAGGGAGGTATATTTTTTGTCAGATACGAGGGGCTACTGATAAGTCTTTGGCTTTACCCAGAAAGAAACGAGATAGGAAGATGAAAGTTTACATTCACTTCACATACTCTCCACTGATGTCAACACACTTCTTACATTAGTATTCTAAGTTCTGTAAGCCTTGCAAAAAGAAGGATTTTGGTTGTGCCCCAAACCATTCATCTGTAGCAGCCATGGTGTCAGAAATGGTGTAAAATGTGATTCCCTTGAGGTGTTTCTTCAGCTTTGGAATTGAATCATAGTCTGAGGAAGCTAGATCAGGTGAATATGGTAGGTGGTAAACCAGCTGGAAGCCTTACTACACATTTACTCAATGGCATCAGTGGTAGTTGTTTGGAAATCATCACACATCTATCTTTTTGACAATTTTTCCCACTTTAGTCTTAAGACGTCATCTGCCGCACTGAACACTCGCTCTCAGAAAATGCTGGAGGGTTAACACGAGAGTACAGATGTGTTCTGGCTCAAAGGTCCATGGTTATGACCTTTGTAGAATAGGTACTGTGGTAACCCATATCTTACAGTTAAAACGAACAATGTAATGGGATAGTGTTTAAAACATAAATTTTATTTTTTACATTATAACACACCAATGTCAGTGTTCTCAATAACCAAAAAATAGCAAACTATATACACAGTTTGAGAAGCCACACTCTGCCGAAAAAATGGGACTCCACTGCAGACATTAAAATCATACGAGTCTGAAACGGTGCCTGGGGACATAATACATCATTGCCCTCTACTGAAACTGCAGACTTGCGCTTACACATGTGTACAGGATAGGACAATAATCCTGTACACAGCAATCCCGCAAGGCACATATAACCCAGTAGGGCCAGTGAGCAGCCACTTAGCGGCACAACTACATTTGTTTCTCTATCATTGAGCCTTATATAAATCACACCATTTACTGACCTGCACCTACCACTCTAATACAGGTTACCCCACTCAATATATGGTGGAATGGTTCCTATTGAGTAGTTGGTAATATGCAGGTAGCACAGTGCTGTAGTAAGTATCATAAGTTGATGTATACAAAAGCAATATTTCTCTTGACTGACATGTACACTCCCCTGATGACACCACTGGTATAAGTGTATACACAATAGTTCCAATGGACATTTACATCATTATATTGGTTTCTGCCTAGCAGAGATTGATTCACCACATTTTACTCTGTCCAGAAATTTACCATATAATAGCCTTTCTTAACAAACAATTACACAAAGCAAGGCTATGCGTTTTAAAAAATTACATAATTTTATTAACACGATTAAAAATCTCATAACATGTAATAGTGTAAAAAGGATCCAGCAGAGACAAACAGAAACCACAGTATTACTGTCATATAATCACATAATCAAGTATGGGCAAGCGTCTACAGGGCATAAGTATCAGCACATGCAGTGTATCCACATGGCCTCAGGGCTACTAAACGCAGACTTGCATAACCTGAGGATGTCTATCTAAGATGGAAAATATAAATATCCCTTACCCATAGTGGAGTCTGGCGTCTGTAACCCTGACGCACGTTTTGCATAAGATCGCTTTCTCAAGCGATTTTTAATCGTGTTAATAAAAGTATGTAATTTTTTAAAACGCATATCCTTGCTTTGTGTAATTTTTTATTTTTTTGCCACTGGTATAAGTGGCAGAATTGCAATGGGAGATCTAGTAACCATTAGGTGGATACGCATTATAGGCATGCTGGTGTAATGAATACCATACAAGTAGGCCTGTATCTGAGAAGCTTTTCCATAAACTAATTGGAGCCCCACTTTCTGAATGCGGATTCTCAGAATATGCATATAGTTTGTTATTTTTTGGTTATTGGGAACACTAAGATTGGTATGTTATAATCTAAAAAAATTTAAGTTATATTTTAAGCACTATCCCATTACATTATTTGATAAAAGTCCATGGAATCAGCAGGTTTGGATACATGCCAAAAATGCCATAGTCCAAGTATGGCTGAGCCCCCAGTGCTCCTTTACCCAGTTGCATTGTTTAATCCAACATTTTTAATGCCATTTAAGATTTTGGGGGTTTTTTTTGGAACGTTGTTTATTTAAGTTACAAACACACTTGCCGGATCTGCAGCGAGTCCCCTTGCTGCATTTTTGCGAGACTCGCTGCAGATCCCGGCCCTATACTTTCAATAGCAGAGAAACTCGCAGCAGGGATGTACATCCCTGCTGCGATTTTGTCTGCAGCCCGCCCCCGGCCGCCAGACATTATACATTACCTGGTCCCCGTTCCTGCTTGCTTCGGGGCTCCCGGTGTCTTCACGGCCCGCCCGGCCAATCAGTGCGCTGCGGCGGGGCAGCGCACTGATTGGCCGGGCGGAACGTGCTGGGAGCCGCCGAAGCAAGCAGGAGCCGGGATCAGGTAATGTATATCCTGCCCGCCCCCCTGCAGCCCCGATCGCCCCCAGCCCCTGGCCGCACCATTGACACCAGCCCCCGGCCGCACGATCGCCCGCAGCCCCCAGCCGCACGATCGCCCGCAGCCCCTGGCCGCCCCCGCCCCCCCCCCCCCGCCGGGGGATCGTGCGGCCGGGGGCTGCGGGGGGCGGGCAGGATACAGTATACATCACCAGGTCCCTGCTCCTGCTTGCTTCGGCGGCTCCCAATCAGTGCGCTGCCCCGCCGCAGCGCACTGATTGGCCAGGCGGGCCGTGAAGACACCGGGAGCCCCGAAGCAAGCGGGAACGGGGACCCGGTAATGTATAATATCCGGCGGCCTGGGGGGGTTAATGGGGCGGGCTGCAGACAAAATCGCAGCAGAGATGTACATCCCTGCTGCCAGTTTCTCTGCTATTGAAAGTATAGGGCCGGGATCTGCAGCGAGTCTCGCTGCAAAAACGCAGCAAGGGGACTCGCTGCAGATCCGGCAAGTGTGTTTGTAACCTTAGTGTGATTTTGGACATGCATTTTTCCTGACATTTTTCAAACCATATGAAGAAGCCTATGGGAAAGACACTTAAAAAAGATTCCAAAACCAATTAAAAATAAAAAATACTTTTGCACATTTTACATTTTACTATAGACTAGATATTTAACCCATAGCTGCACCAGGACGTTACTGAACGTCCTCGTGCCGCTATGGGAGTTCAGAGGGGGGTCGCGCGGCGACCCCCCTCTGAACTGCCGCGATCCCGGGTGCCGCATGTAGCCCGGGATCGCGGCTATTAGTGGGCACGGTCCGATCGCCGTGCCCGCTAATTAAGTACTTAGAAGCAGCTGTCAAAGTTGACAGCTGCTTCTAAATACTTGCTCATATCCATCCCTGGTGGTCTAGTGGGGGGATCGCCCCCCTGCGGCGCGATTGCGGGGGGGCGATCCCCGCATCCATCCCGGGCCGGGGTCTGCGCCGTAATGGCGCTGATCCCGGCTCGGCATTCTATTGCTTTTGGCTGCAGCAGCCAAAAGCAATAGAACACCGATCTCATGGATTCATGCAGTATAACTATACTGCATGGATCTCTATGAGAGATCAGAGTGCATATACTAGAAGTCCCCCAGGGGGAATAACCCTAACCCCAGGGGAAATAACCCTAACCCCAGGGGGGCTTCTAGTATATGTGTAAAGTAAAAGAAAAATGTATTTTTAATAACACAAAATCCCCTCCCCTAATAAAAGTCTGAATCACCCCCCTTTCCCCATTTTATAAATAAAAATAAATAAATTAATTAATAAACAAACATGTTTGCTATCGCCGCATGCGTAATCGCCCGAACTATTAATTAATCACATTCCTGATCTTACACGGTAAACGGCGTCGGCGCAAAAAAATCTCAAAGTGCTAAATTGTGCATTTTTGGTCGCATCAAATCCAGAATAATTGTAATAAAAAGCGATCAAAAAGTCATATATGCGCAATCAAGGTACCGATAGAAAGATCACATCATGGTGCAAAAAATGACACCTCACACAGACCCATAGACCAAAAGATAAAAGCACTATAAGCCTGGGAATGGAGCGATTTTAAGGAACATATATTTTCTTTAAAAGGTTTAAATTTTTTACAAGCCATCAAATCAAATAAAAGTTATACATGTTACATATCGTTGTAATCGTAACAACTTAAGGAACATATATAACGAGTCAGTTTTACCCCAGGGTGAACAGAGTAAAAACAACCCCCCCCCCCCAATAAAAAAAAAAACATTTTTTTTTTCAATTTCACCACACATATAATTTTTTTCTGGTTTCCCGGCACATTTTAGGCAAAAATTACATCTGCCATAGCAAAGTACAATTAGTTGCGCAAAAAATAAGGGCTCATTTGGGTCTCTAGGTGGAAAAATGCAGGCGCTATGGCCTTATATACACGAGGAGGGAAAAACGAAAACGCAAAAATGAAAACTGGCTGTGTCCCCTAAGGGTTAAAGATAGACTAGATATTCTACAACTTCACCAGATTTACCTCTCCCCTTCCAAATTTGCAAAATTTAAATTTTTTTTTTAATTCCAATGCAACCTCATATTGCATCTTTTTTCATGTTTTCAGTATAAGGCCATGTTCACAATGAATAGCGGCAGCTGTTTGCGGCCCCGCTTGGGATCCTGGCTGATACTATGTGTATACGCTCCGACCGGGATCCATTAGAAGAACATGTAGCTTGTCTTTTTGTACAAAGTAAGGACGTTGTTGCCCCACACACATTAATGTGTCAGGAGTCGTACATATTTATGTACGATCATGTTGCTGCCTGTCATTAACCCATTAAACGCAGTCATTAAGAGGAGAATAACATGTCACTGACTGATCGGGACCCCTGCAGCATGACTGCAGGGGTCCTGATCCCTTTCTCTGATAGGAACGGGTATAATATTTACCTTCCTCCTGTTGGATTCGGCAAGCTTCTCATAAAGTCTGCCTCAGGCTTACTCTATAGGAAGAGCGCCAACAATACTGATAATTGCTATGCGATGGCACAGCATTGATCAGTATATGCAATGTAATTATTGCATCTAATAGGGGGACTAAACGGTTGTATAAAAAGTTTTTAAAACATAGCAAAACACCTCCCCCAATAAAAAATTTAATCAGTCCCTTTCCAATTTTACAATGAAAGGTAAGAAGGTAAAAAAAAAAAAAACATATTTGATATTGTAGCTTGTGGGAATGATCTCATCTATTAAAATGTAACAATATTTTTTTGCACGGTGAACAGTGTAAACGAAAAATTAAAAAAAAAACACCAGTATTGCTGATTTTTTAAATTATATATCAGAAAAAAATTATAAAGAGCAATCAAACACTCCAATTTGCACCATGCACCAAACAACAAAAGCAATAGATGATGGCAGAAAAATTGAGCCCCCAACCAGCCCTGTAGGTGACAAAAGACGTGTTATGACTCTCAGAAGGCTGTGCATCAATGACCTTGGTCATGAAGATGTTAAAGGGTTAAGCATTGCCAAAAAAGCATCTTAAGGGTATCTTAAGCATCTTAAGTTTCCCTGTAATTTTCAATGAGGTTAAATACTCGCAGCAGGATTGTCATCCGGCTGTGAATATGTAAATGCTGGCCACCTTAATCCAACTCCACCCAGAACATACTTTATCTGATCCACGCTCCGGCTGTATCTGAGGCTCCGGACTCCCGGAAAATGACAGGGAAGGTATCTGCAGCGGATTTCGCTGCAAACTTGCAGCGTAAAATCCTTTGCGGATACGGTACATGTGAACCCACCCTAATACTATAATATAGGCTATGACATAGCAAAAAAGGCATCTTGTCTTCCAGTGGATGACAGCAGTTAAAAGTTTATTTAGAAGTAAGAGTAAAGGCCCTATTCCACGGAACGATTATCGGCTGTATTTGATCATTACGGCTGATAATCGTCCCGTGGAATAAAAGGCAACGATCAGCAGACATCGTTCATGCCGGCTGATTGTTGCATGTTGAAAAAAAAAGCGACTGATATAGCAGTGATATGCTGCCGTAGCTCCAAGGAATTGGGGCAGCGGCAGCAGACAGCCACTATCCCCTATGGGCTAGCGATCACCCAGGCAGCCCCCCTGCAGCTCCCCATGGACCCTCCCGCACTCACCCGCTCGCTGCCGCCGTGAGAAATAGCGGCGGCAGCAAGCTGGGAATAAGGAACAAATGAGCGCTGACAGCGCTTGTTTGCACCTCTCCCTCGGCCCATGGAATAGGGCCTTTACATATAAAAAGAGAGAGAGAGATAAAGAGGAAAAGAACAAAATAGAGGCTTGTACATGAAGGCATTATCCTAAGAGACATAGAAAACCTGGCTCATTTTTCAATACATGGACTATTTAGGAAAAACAAGCATGTTGCAAGAGAAATATGGATATGATACCAGGATAATATGATACCAGCTATTTGTGAAACCTGCTTAAAGCAGTTGTCCAGCCTGGATAACCCTCTTTTCTTGAGAAGTTCCGAAAAAAGCAAGCCTCCTTACTAACAAATCTTTTTAGTTCCCAAGACTAAAGTCAAATATATATTTAAAGGAGAACTCTGGGACATACTAAAAATCCAAGGCGGCCAGAAGGAGGTTGTAACATAATAAAGACTCTATACTTACCCATCCCAATTCCCCCGCAACCGCAGAGCCACAGCTTGTTGCCAGCCTTCAGTCTCTAGTTTCTCCCGGTTTCCTGTGTCATCAAGACCAGGCAAGAACTCCCTGCTCTGCCAGTCAGTGACTGCAGAGGTATCCTCCCCCAGTCATTGGCTGAGTGGGCATTTCTACAGCTACAGAAGACCAGCAGGGGTACGTCAGCAGAATGGGTAAGTATAGCTTCTTTATTATGTTGCCACCAACCCCTGCCCTCCCTGGATTTTTACATTATGGCCTTAAGTTATGAATCAGATGATAGAATTGTAAGGAAACAACATAGAACTGAATGATTTATTGAGCACAGCATGCATCATACATGTTTACTGGAATCATGTTGATTATTCAAATAGTATCTCCAATTTTCTAAATTTAGATTAAAATCTAGCAGGCTCCTCGTAGTATTTGATTTTTACTTCTGTAACATTTATTAGCAAATAATTCATTTTAAGCCACTTGATGCATATTTTCATAAAAACGTTGGAGGAGATTTATCAAACTGGTGTATAGGAGAATTGTCTTAGTTACCCCTAGCAACCAATCAGGTTCCACTTTTCATTGCTCACAGACTCTTTGAAAAATGAAAGGTGGAATCTGATTGGTTGCTAGGGGCTACTAAGACAATTCTACTTTACACCAGTTTGATAAATCTACCCCAATGTTTCTATATATTTGTCTTATTAAAGTTCAACATATTTCTTCATTGGATCCTCTTCCCATGGAGGCAGTATAGATAAATTTTTGCTGGTCGCATCATCAATGGGCCATCCCCAGGCCTTGAAGAATGGAGCAAGGTTTTTATTGACTGCTTTAGAGAACTTCTCAGCCCAAAGATTCATCTTCACCTTCTTGTCATTACTGACGCCAGTCAGGCGCTGATACTCTAAGAAAACTTGCTTATAGGGATCCCAACCGAAGCCCTCTTTTAGCTGAAACGATGAAGACAAGGTTCTTTACACTATATAGTATAGTTTTATGACATTCTGACTATAAAAGGAATATTAATGAAATGTTATAAAATAGAAATTTACAGTTCGGTATTACTATGTGAAGTGTGTAAATGTCCTTGGGGGGGGGGGGGGGGGGTCATCCCCTTTTGCTAAGGACTATTTACCATTTTCCTATTTATTTTTTTCATACTATAAATAATTGTACACATAATAATGAACCTTGGTTGTCTACTTAAAATAACTGATTTATATTAAATATATACATAAATGTAAATCTTTTAGTCTACACTGAGAAAGAGGGTCAAAACAGTAAAGTTATATGAGAATAATATCTTTACTTAGGTTAGCATGTCACAGTTTTCATTTATCTTTGAGATAAATATATTTATTTTTGAGTTTATTATTTTATTTGACCGTTTATTATTTATGTTCATCAAACTTTTTCTAACACATTTTAGTCCCATTAAAGTACTTTAACCCTTAGGGGACACAGCCAGTTTTCCTTTTTGCAATTTCGTTTTTTCCTCCTTGTGTATATAAGGCCATAGCACTTGCATTTTTCCACCTAGAGACCCAGATGAGCCTTTATTTTTTGCTCCACTAATTGTACTTTTCAATGGCAGATGTAATTTTTGCCTAAAATATGCTGTGAAACCAGAAAAAAATTATATGTGTGGGTTGTTTTTAAGCTGTTCGCCCTAGGGTAAAATTGACTTGTTATAAATGTTCCACAAGTTTTACGATTACAACGATATGTAACTTGAATAAATTTTATTTTATTTGATGGCTTATAAAAATATATGTTCCTTAAAATAGCTCTATTACCATGCTTATAACGCTTTTATCCTTTGGTCTATGGGGCTGTGTGAGGTGTCATTTTTTGCGCCGTGATGTGTTCTTTTTATCGGTACCTTGATTGCTCATATGTGGTTTTTGATCGCTTTTTAATTACAATTTTTTTTAGATTTGATGCGACCAAAAATGGTCGAAAATTTTGCACTTTGGAATTTTTTTTTACGCTTACGTTGTTTACCATGTTTGGAAAAAGAAAAAAATGATCGGAAAAAGTTCCGGTGATGCATTGATCCATGAGATAGGCACTCTACTGCCTTTGGCTGCTGCAGCCAAAAGCAATAGAGTGCCGAGCCAGGATCAGCGCCATTACAGAGCAGACCCCTGTCGGTATCAGATGCTCCTTCGTGATTGTTGCGTCGCAGGGGGGGGCCCGATCCCCCCACTTGAACAACAGGAAAGGGCTACAGCAAGTACTTAGATGCAGCTGTCAACTTTGACAGCTGCATTTAAGTGCTTAATTAGTGGGCACGGCGATCAGACCGTGCCCGCTAATAGCCGCAGTCCCGGGCTGAGTCTCGGGCTGTATATACCACCCGGGATACCCCCTGCGCGACCCCCCTCTGAACTCCCATAGCAGCACCAGGACGTTCAAGGGGTTATCCAGCGCTACAAAAACATGGCCACTTTCTCCCTACTGTTGTCTCCAGTTTGGGTGGGGTTTTGAAACTCAGTTCCATTGAAGTAAATGGAGCTTAATTGCAAACCGCACCTGAACTGGAGACAACAGTAGGGGGGAAAGTGGCGATGTTTTTGTAGCACTGGATAACGCCTTTAAGTAACATCCTGGTGCAGCTATGGGTTAACATTTAAAGGGGAGGTCTGACAAAAACTATTTAAATTCAACTGGTGTCAGAAAGTTATGCAGGTTTGTAATTTACTTCTATTTAAAAATCTCAAGCCGCTACATGCCCTGCAGGAAGTGGTGTATTCTTTCCAGTCTGACACTGTGCTCTCTGCTGCCACCTCTGCCCATGTTAGGAACTGTGCAGAGTAGAAAATCCCAATAGAAAACATTTTCTGCTTTGGACAGTTTCTGTCACAGACAGAGGTGGCAGCAGAGAGCACAGTGCCAGACTGGAAAGAATATACCACTTCCTGCAGGACATATAGCAGCAGATAAGTACTGGAAGACTTGAGATTTTTAAAAAGTAAATTACAAATCTATATAGCTTTCTGACACCAGTTGATTACAAAAAAAACCTACCGTATTTCCCCTTTAAGCTTGCAGCTGACAGAAAAAGATTATGATCTTATATGTAAATGGAAAATCAATGAAAAACTAAACTAAGAAAAAAATGGAAGTCTATTTTAAAGGAAGTCTGTTAGCAGATTTATGCTGCCTTACAATTGCACGCTTCCTCATCACTGACAACTAATGCTACAGCATTTTAAAGGAGAGATTAGTTTAACAGTTTTAGCATAACATTTTAGAGTAAGCTAAGTGAACTAATGGTTGGTCTAAGATAATACTTGGACTAGACAGAGTAAAAAAAATGCCACATAAATTTGTTGTGATAAATCTAGCAATTTATTTTTTACATAGTCTTATTTAAGTTTGTATTAGGCTGCATTGATGAATCTGGGCCTATGTACTTTATCAGTTTATAATACCTGAAGATAAGTCTCAAGCGCTGTCCAAAGGTTCCACTCCTTAAGGTCAGCTCCATTCTTCAGATACTGCTTAGTTCTGTTTTCTCTTTTGTATGGCAATAGATCAGGATGAGCTTTATCACTTGGGATTCCTAGCACTGTTTCATGCACATATACAGACCACAGGTTACAGGTGGTTTCTCCAGTGTGAGGAGGAAATTCCCAAACTCCTCTCTGCTGATTGTGACCAAGTTCATGTATAGGCCCCCACATATTTTTCCTCATTTCTGCAGGAATGACTAATATAGGTGCTGCTTCTAAATGACACATTATTGGGTATCCAGCATGCATCGAACCTACAGCAACAGAAAAGGACAAAATAGTTTGGTGAGAAAGGGATTTTTGAAAGAAGAATCTCCATTCTCTTGCCACATACTTTTATAATCAAGGACTATAGGTGCAACCTCAATGCAGACCATGACCTTTGCCCCATTACAGTGCAGCCATGGTGGTACTCATTGATGCCTGTATTGCAAAGAAGGTAGGAGGGTTCTGGCTGCTCTGTGTGGGAGAGGAGGTAAGAATGTTGGTTTTCATTGTTTGCTTGTTTTTTGCCTACTAAACAGGCATAACTGGCTAATAGGGGATCTGTTTGCTTATTGGGGGACACAGCTGCCTAAGAGTGGCGGGCCTACATGCTTAATGTGGGGACTACCTGCCTACTGAGGGGACATACCTGACTAAGGGAGGGACTTCTTAACTGCTGTAGGGGACATATGTTGTTAAAGGAAGCTACAAAAGGGGCATTATTACATTTGTATAATATAAATTTGGGGCACAAAATGGCATTAAGTGTTATTGTCATTTCAAAGAGTAAAGTTTATTCTTCAGAACAGTACAATTATGGCGATACCTATTTTATATACTGTTTGTGACTTTACACTAGAGATGAGCAAAGCAAATTCGCCCCGCTGTTAATTCGCTTTGTTTTGCGAAATTCTGTGCGATAAACATGGCAGATTCGATGGTAGCCGCACATATTTAGTTAGAGTACTGTCACTTTGCAGGAGTAAGGGATTATGCCTAATCCCTTGTAGCTGTCCAATCACATGCAAGCCCCACTGTGATGTCAGCACCTCCCCCTCACCCTGTATATAGTGTGATTCACTTTCTGGGGGCAGGCAGTAAGCTGTGTGTGAAGAGGAGAGAAGGATCACAGCAGGGAGAGAAATAGATAGGCACAGAGAGGAAAGGATAGGAGAGTACACTGTGGGTGGATGTCTGTGGGTGCTGTAAAGCCAGTGTCCATTCAAAACAGTCTGTGGGTGCTCCTAAACCAGTTTCCATTCAGGCCACTATGTGGGTGCTGTTAAGCCAGTTTCCATTCAAACTAGGTATTTGGTGCTGTAGCTGAAGTTAACCCAGTGTTCCTGCTCAGTGGAGTTCCTGCTTAGTCGGACTGTAGTGTCCCTCTATGGGTGGTTCTTCTGTCCTTATACACACACTTCCTGGTCAGTTAGTTGGAGTCTGGCTCTAGACCAATTAGGAGGTGTTGGTGTTGGTTGTTGTTTAGCCAAGGGAGAGGCAACACCCAATCTTCAAGGTAGACTAGTGGGAGTTATGCACTGCTAAACCTAGACCCAGGGTAACCAGAGAAATAGGAAGCACCCTTGCCTTTGCTGGGGATCCTAACTTCAGGACAGTCACCCCCTAGGAAAGAAAGGCAGAGGGACTAATCCACAGTAGCTTACAGATTGCAAGTAAGCTGCTCTCTACTGACATCGCTCGACTATGCAGGAAAACTTTCACTAGTTAGCTGTACCCAAAGACGGAGGCCTGAGACTCGTACTATCTCACAGGGCGGTCCCCGCGACTGTGCAGTCAAAAGGCGGTCAAATAACACAGCTTTATCTAAACATGAGTATTTGGATTCCTTCAAGATATACTTCACACACCTCCCAGCAGAATACTGCACTAATTAGGCAAGGTCTCCTATGTGGCCCCTATCTATTTCAACTGCTTTACTTCCACTCTTCTTTTTATTCTTTCACGAACAGAGTTGTGTGGGGGCTTTTTTGCAAGATGAGTTAAAGGGGTGCTCCAGCGTGGGGGCACTTTTTTGGGGGGACCGGGGAGGAGGTGTCTGAAATAAAAGACGTTCACTTACCTCCCCAGTTCCAGCGGCGGGTCCCGCATCACGGCGCTCCGGTGCCCGGTTCCCGGCCGCTTCCGGGTGTCTGACACGGGCCCGAGATGTGACGTCTCAGGTCCACTCAGCCACTCAGTGAAGGAGGCGGGATCCGTTTGAAGTCCGCTCGGATCCCGCCTTCTTCACTAAGTGGCTGAGCGGCCCTGAAACGTAGCGTCTCGGGCGGCGTCAGACACCCGGAAGCGGCCGGGAACCGGGGACCGGAGAGCGCCGTGTTGCGGGAGAGGTAAGTGAACGTCTTTTATTTCAGCCACCTCCTCCCCGGTCCCCCCAAAAAAGTGCCCCCCCGCCGGAGCACCCCTTTAAAAAGAATGCAGACAAAAGACTAACAACACAATCACGAGGTGTAAACAGACCGGGTCAGCAACAGACAGTCAGCGCAGTACAAAACGAGATCCAAGAGATGCAGTAGAGAGACAGGCTATGGGAGAGATTGATCCAACATCATGCAAAGGAACAGTGGAGCAATTGCCCCTAACAACCAATCAAATTGCAGCTTTCATTTATACTGTAGTTTTTTTTTTTTTTTTTTTAACAAAAGATTCTATCTGTTTTTTTGCTATGTATCCTCCCTAGTTCCTTTGGACAAGGTTTAATAAATATCCCCATATGTTGCAAAATTGCCTTTTTTATATACTGAGAATTTCTTATAATAAAAAAATATATATTTTAGCCTGGAAAACCCCTTATGTGTATAATGCCTTGTACTTCACATTAACAATATTTAACCCTGATATAGAGCTATGATGGTAATAATTTACAAAGCAATGTGATCGGAGGTCTGGAGGTCTGGGATTTCACCGATTAGATTGGTTCTTACCTGCTGAGATCTGAACATCAGCCACAATTCTTTCTGGACGAGGCAGTTTTCTTGGGATAGATGCAAGATCCGCTATTGCCCACATGATCTCCTCCCATAAAGACGCTGCCTCGTCTGGATTCTCTAGTGAGCGTATTGTATCAGAAGGGACAGTAAGGATAATGTTCTCTGTAATAAGCTCAGCCCAAGGAGCTCTTGAAGAGCGAATTGTTTCCGACCATGAGGAGAGGCTAGTCTGTCCTGGTGAGAAGACACATTTAGTTGTCAAAATATGTAAGTAGTGATTGCAGGATACAATGACTTTACAATGATAAAATCAGCAAAATTAATTAATTGAAATAAGATCTGAGTTTCAAGCACAAAATCATTTAAAAACAGTGATAATTTTTGGTTACTGGTACAAGAACATGGGGTGTTTGTTGGTGCTGTGCCTGCCTGATCAAATAGTAAGATTATAACCAATGGGCTGTAAGGGTGCGTGCATACTGCGGAATGGCAACAGAAAACCCCTTGTACATTCCGCAGCTTGCTCCGTCCGCAGACTGTGGCTGGCGCGCGCGTCTCTGCCCGTGTCATAGACTCCATTCTATGCACAGGCGGATTCCATTGTCCGTTCAAAGAATGAACCTGCAAATATGCAAAAAAAACATATTTGATTTCCCAGTGGGTAATGTCCTAAAATACAATGACGTCAAGACACGTGATGGTGTCTTTGATTTGTCTTGGGTGATCTCCCTGAGGTCAACCAGCGTCCTTTTGCATGCACTTACTAGGCATTGCTCCCACTAGCCAGAATCCTACTCCACAGTGATGAGGGGAAAATATCCTGAAACAGCTGTCTGTGGATGGATTCCTTGCTTGGGTGGTTTCCTTGACTAGAGACATTCCTTGGCTTGGTTGTTCCGTCCCGGAGGAAGGTCTGGCTAGCTCACTGAGGCAGAGACACATGATGGTGTCTCTGCAGTGTTTTTTGCATATTTGATTTCCCAGGGGGCAATGTCCTAGAATACACTGACGTTGAGACAAGTGATGGTGTCTCTGCGGTGTTTTTTTGCATATTTCAACCCAGGAATCAGCTGGGCATTAGGGGGCCAGAGCCAAGGTATGTGGGCGACAGTGCAGGCGCCAGGGAGGTAAGTGGATGTTATTTTTTGCACTCATCCCCACTCCAGGCATATTGAAAAAATGGATCCCAAACAGAGTTCTCCTTTGAAGGGGTTATCAAGAATTAAAAACATCAGGGGAGATTTATCATACACGTATACTGATCTGAAAAAAAGGCCTGCCCCCATGTAGTCCTCAAGTAACCCTGTGGACAACTTCTCTGTGTCTAAACCAAGAAGCAGAGAAGGCAGTTGACTATGTTGTACCTCTGACTTGAGTAAATAATTTGTTGTGTGCCATCACATGACTGTCAGCCTTCAACAAATCTGACCTGGTTTCTATTAAGACAAGAAAGAGAAAGTATTGTAGTCAATAAAGCAGATAGACAAACAGAAGAAGCCGCGGCACTCCAGATCAGTGAAGAGATCAAACTGTGTTTATTCCATATACAAAAATACAGATGCAACATTTGTGCTCTGACTGGAGCCTCAAGCATGTTTGAGAAGGGCTCCAGACGGAGAAGAAACATTGCATCTGTATTTTTGTATATGAAACTAGAAAATGTACCCGGCGCTGCCCAGGTATAAAGTGTCAGTGTGTATAGGGGGTCCTGTATACCTGTAGTATAGAGTTGGTGGAGGTGCTGTATACCTGTAGTATAGAGTTGGTGGAGGTCTTGTATACCTGAAGTATATAGTTCGGAGGTCCGGTATACCTGTAGTGTATAGTTTGAGGGTCCTGTATACCTGAAGTATATAGTTGGTGGAGTTCCTGTATACCTGTAGTGTATAGTTTTGGGGTCCTGAATACCTGTAGTGTATAGTTTGGGGTTCTGTATACCTGTAGTATAGAGTTGGTGGAGGTGCTGTGGCAGTGTTATCCAGTCACAGTAGGGTGGTATTGGTCAGGTCTGGTATGGCAGTGTTATCCAGTCACATTATGGTGGTATTGGTCAGGTCTGGTATGGCAGTGTTATCCAGTCACAGTGTGGCGGTATTGGTCAGGTGTGGTATGGCGGTGTTATCCAGTCACAGTATGGTGGTATTGGTCAGGTCTGGTATGGCAGTGTTATCCAGTCACAGTATGGCTGTATCAGTAAGGCCTGGTATGGCAGTGTTATCCAGTCACAGTATGGCGGTATTGGTCAGGTCTGGTATGGCAGTGTTATCCAGTCACAGTATGGTGGTATTGGTCAGGTCTGGTATGGTGGTGTTATCCAGTCACAGTATGGCGGTATTGGTAAGGTCTGGTATAGCGGTGTTATCCAGTCACAGTATGGCGGTATTGGTCAGGTCTGGTATAGCAGTGTTATCCAGTCACAGTGTGGCCGTATTGGTCAGGTGTGGTATGGTAGTGTTATCCAGTCACAGTGTGGCCGTATTGGTCAGGTCTGGTATGGCAGTGTTATCCAGTCACAGTATGGTGGTATTGGTCAGGTCTGGTGTGGCGGTGTTATCCATTCACAGTATGGCGGTATTGGTCAGGTCTGATGTGGCGGTGTTATCCAGTCACAGTATGGTGGTATTGGTCAGGTCTGGTATGGCAGTGTTATCCAGTCACAGTAAGGCTGTATTGGTAAGGCCTGGTATGGCAGTGTTATCCAGTCACAGTATGGCGGTATTGGTCAGGTCTGGTATGGCAGTGTTATCCAGTCACAGTATGGTGGTATTGGTCAGGTCTGGTATGGTGGTGTTATCCAGTCACAGTATGGCGGTATTGGTAAGGTCTGGTATGGAAGTGTTACCCAGTCACAGTATGGTGGAATTGGTCTGGTCTGGTATGTCATTGTTATCCAGTTACAGTATGATGGTATTGGTCAGGTCTGGTGTGGCGGTGATATCCATTCACAGTAGGGAGGTATTGGTCCGGTCTGGTATGAAGGTGTTACCCAGTCACAGTATGGCGATATTGGTCAGGTCTGGTATGGCGGTGTTATCCAGTCACAGTATGGTGGTATTGGTCAGGTCTTGTATGGAGGTGTTACCCAGTCACAGTATGGCGGTATTGGTCAGGTCTGGTATGGCGGTGTTATCCAGTCATAGTATGGTGGTATTGGTCAGGTGTGTTATGACAGTGTTATCCAGTCACAGTATGGCGGTATTGGTCAGGTCTGGTGTGGCAGTGTTATCCAGTCACAGTATGGCGGTATTGATCAGGTCTGGTATGGCGGTGTTATCCAGTCACAGTATGGCGGTATTGGTCAGGTCTGGTGTGGCAGTGTTATCCAGTCACAGTATGGCGGTATTGGTCAGGTCTGGTCTGGCAGTGTTATCCAGTCACAGTATGGCGGTATTGGTCAGGTCTGGTATGGCGGTGTTATCCAGTCACAGTATGGCGGTATTGGTCACGTCTGGTGTGGCGGTGTTATCCAGTCACAGTGTGGCGGTATTGGTCAGGTCTGGTATGGAGGTGTTACCCAGTCACAGTATGGTGTAATTGGTCTGGTCTGGTATGTTGTTGTTATCCAGTCACAGTATGGTGGTATTGGTCAGGTCTGGTGTGGCGGTGTTATCCAGTCACAGTATGGTGGTATTGGTCCGGTCAGGTATGGAGGTGTTACCCAGTCACAGTATGGCGGTATTGGTCAGGTGTGGTATAGCAATGTTATCCAGTCACAGTATGGCGGTATTGATAAGGTGTGGTATGGCAATGTTATCCAGTCACAGTATGGTGGTATTGGTCAGGTCTGGTGTGGCAGTGTTATCCAGTCACAGTATGGCGGTATTGGTCAGGTCTGGTGTGGTAGTGTTATCCAGTCACAGTATGGTGGTATTGGTCAGGTCTGGTATGGCGGTGTTATCCAGTCACAGTATGGCGGTATTGGTCAGGTCTGGTGTGGCAGTGTTAAATGTGATGTCTGGAGCTATTACCTACCAATCCTGATGCTAATTGGTGAGTGAGGATGGGGTGTCTGGTGTACTGTATAGATGGAGTAGGGGGTCCTGTATATACATGTACTGTATAGATGGAGTAGGGGGCCCTGTATATACATGTTCTGTATATATGGAGTAGGGGGTCCTGTATATACATGTACTGTATAGATGGAGTAGGGGGTCCTGTATACATATACTGTATAGATGGAGTAGGGGGTCCTATATACATGTACTGTTTACATGGAGTAGGGAGTCTACCACTTATTTCTGTGGATCTGTTGTGAGGCAGCTTCCCTAGCAACCACAATTCCCTGTGAAAATGAAAGCAGTAATCCTATTGGTTGCTAAGGCTCTCAACTGCCGTTTTCTCTGGGCAGCTTGTGTGTGCAGTGAGGAGATTTTCCAATTCATCTCTATGGGGCGCTGCTCTTCCCCCTCCCCCTCCCCTTCTGTACATCTGGCGGGGACGGGACCTAAAACCTTCCCGGGTACATTATGTATCTATGTGCCAAATTTGGGGTCAAACGGTTCAGGCGTTTGGAAGTCTATATGGGACAGACGGACAGACAGACAGAAGGACAGACAGACAGACAGACTTTCATTTTTATGATATTGATAAACACAGTTTGAATTCTTCACTGATCTGGAGTGCTGCGGTTTCTTCTGTTTGCCTATCCAAAAAAGGTCTTGCTGGAGCCCTAAACACTGCTGGCACCACTAGTTGCAGTGCCCTGTGCTTGTGGATTCCAATAAAGAAGCTAATTTTTTTTTTTTTACTTCAACAAGGATATTGACCTAAAATTGGCTGGATTGTTGGGGTATTTACCTGGCTAGGGTATTTTTAAAGGTTTTACCAGTTCAGGAAAGGGGGACCCTTGATTAAAAATAGAAACAACATGATCGTGTGGTCACACTACATGAAAAATGTCACAATTGTTTATACAGTGATTTTTAAACATTTGCTTGTTTGTTGGCTGATCATTGGTCCTTTTATAAAATGTATCAGCCTGATTTAATAGATAATCAGCATAGTTATAGGGCAAGTTAGGACAAGTTAGAGCAGGGGTGTCAAACTCCAGCTGTTGCAAAACTATGATTCCCATCATGCCTGCAAAACCAAAGCTTCAGCTTGCAACTTGCAACAGCTGGAGGGCCTGAGTTTGACACCTGTGAGTTAGACTTAAAGGGGTTATCCAGCACTACAAAAACATGGCCACTTTTCCCCCTACTATTGTCTCCAGTTCAGGTGCGGTTTGTAATTAAGCTCCATTTACTTCAATGGAATTGACTTTCAAAACCCCACCCAAACTGGAGGCAACAGTAGGGGGAAAGTGGCCATGTTTTTGTAGTGCTGGATAACCCCTTTAAGCTACCCATACCCCTTAAATAACTGACTGCCTAACATTCTTCTTCAGTTATCTTTCCCGACTATCCCCGTCCTCCCCATACACAGGACAGTTCAACGTGGCTGAGTGTTCCTGTGTTCTCTATGGGGAGGGGAGGGATAAGCCACAGAAAGAGAGAGCTCTCGCTACAGCTTAGCTCTCCTGAAACAAAGTGGTCAAGGGCTAATTAAACACTATGAGGAATATTTATCAAAGGGTGTAAAATATAGACTGGTGTAAACTGCCCAGAGCAACTAATCACAGCTCAGCTTTAAGCTCTGGTAAAATGAGAAAGGAGCTGTGATTGGTTGCTGTGGGCAGTTTACACCAGTGTATATTTTACACCTTTTGATAAATATAGGCCTATGTGTGAACATACTTTAGCAGCACTCCTAGATGACTCTGGTGCCAGCGGATCTTGCCTTGACCAAAAGCTCAAGTAAATATGCAGAGGATAATCCACAGCACTCGAAGATGACAGTAAAAATGTGAATTTATTCCATGTAAAGTATATCAATCCAAACAAATAACATGGTGCAGCATACAAGGGATACAAGAGCAACGTTTCAGCGAACAGTCTTCGCCATTTTCAAGCACGAAAATGTCAAAGACTGTTCGATGAAATGTTGCTCCGGTGCTGTGGATTATCTTCTGCATATATATATGTGTGTGTGTGTGTGTAGCAAGGGAGACGTCTAAAGTGTTTCAGGATGTGGTATCAACATAACTAAACAACACAGACCAGCAGTGTCATCTAGTAGTAAACCTAATAAGTGACGAGTATATACATTAAGGAAGGAATGCCTGTACTTACCCTTTATAAATGTTGGAGCTGGTTCTGCTCCATAGACTGTAACTGGAACAATTCCCAGTGGACTTTTCTCCTTGACAATAACATATAGAAGTCCTCCCCAGACACTGGATATCACAACCTTCTCATCATTAACATCCTTTTTATACACGACTACTGGGGCACGACTAAGCTTTTTTTTTTTAGTCAGGTTATCTGAATGACAACCTACCTGCACCTGTAACAAACAAGACTATAAGGCCCCATACCCTGGGCAAAAACACAGCGCAAAGCATGTACAGCTCAACATAGAGTCACAGTGGTTCATTATGAGAAAACCATAGGTGCACCTACACCCTATACAGCACCATACTCTTTTCTTGAAGCAAATGAGGAAGGAAAAGCTGTATACTATAGTTGGATTTTTAAAGGGAACCAATCAACCCAATTGGGCTGATATGATTCCCTGGAGTGCTATATAAGGCTCCTGCAGCAGCCATGGCATGCACCGACTGCGGCTGCTGCAGGAGCTTTATACCGGAGAAAAACGAGTTTAATAACTGGGGCACATGACAGGCAGATACGGGGAGGTAGTCATCTGGGCAGCTCCCTGCCGGTCACTAGTCACCGCTCTGCCTGTCAGCTTGCTCGGAGAGGATGATTGCCAGACAGAGAGGTCCGTTACTGGTCTCTCTGCCTGTCAATCATCCCGCCAAAAAATACTAGTGAAACATCTAAATTCTGGGAGTTGGCATGGGGTTATAACAGTGTGGTATAACACTGCTTAGCAATTCTTTAGGAAGGAGTAGAGGGAGCAGGAAATTATACATATATGTAATTAAATTCATTATCTCTTAGTTTATGGCCTCAATATGGAGCAATAATGTTAAAAATAATATTTTGCCTAATTAAGAAAGAATAAAATGACACTAGAAATAACACAAAGCAGATAACTTACCTGGAGACCTTTCCCAACAACTGATGCTGGAAATACAAGTGTTGCTTTTGTGTTGGGAGACAAATAAAGTCCTGTACTTCTCCATGCGTCACCACCTTAAAGTGTAACATTAAAGCATTAAAGGGGAACTTCAATGATCCCATAAAAAAATACACAAAAAACATATAAGTGCACTCACTGATCCCCCACTGATTGTTTGACATATTTCCCACTCGTCTACACTGCTCCTAGCCCCGGAGTCAAACTTTTATAGATGATCACACTTTTACATCATAGTATCTGCCTGGGAAACTACATTTTCCATCATGCATTGCACCTCACATCCGACTGCTGGGTACCTGCCCCTGTTTTGTAGTATCTGCCCACCACTGGCTCGATCTGCTTCTACTTTGCACAGTAAACACACTATCTATCTATCTATCTATCTATCTATCTATCTATCTATCTATCTATCTATCTATCTATCCATCTATCTCCTATCTATCTATCTATCTATCTATCAATCCTTCTGCCTATCTATTGATCTATTCATCTACATAGATAGGTTAGAAAAAGCGAAAAAATAAACAACATGGTCACCTTTCCTCTATACTACCCAGGAGAAGCAGTTTTTTTATGGACCTTGGCTACTGTGTGATGTCAGTGGTGGGCGAGGTTACAGATGAGGTGTTACAGCTTGCCTGATAACAGAAGAGATCATGTGACCTCTGTCCCAGAAGGGAGGGGGAGGCCAGAGGATCTTCAGGGTGTGAGTCAAGATGTACTGCACACAAATGGACCAATGCATATAATATAAAAAACTGTTACAAACAAGCTTATGGGTGGGGACTTAACAGAGTTATTAACCAGAGTTCCCCTTTAATAAGGTTTAAATTGCATTGGTGTCACCTTAATTTTAGGCTAATAGCCAACTGTCATACCTGCCTCTGATTTTACAAAAAAAAAATGCAAATATGTGAATGATCCTTTGTCTCAAGTGACAATAAATGCATAAACTATACCTGCCTGAATGTGGTTGTTATTTAAAGCTAACTACAGTGACTAGTGAGCTTATTTGCCTAGTCCAGGGAGCACAAACCTTTCTGACAAAGGGCCACAGCAAAAGGACCCCAGAATACATTTTGTGTGATGGGACGCCCATAACAGTGAGAGTTTCACTGTTACAGGTTGACCACCCACGGCGTAGCCCCTGTTATTGCCAGGGTCACAGACTGCCATTATAAGTCCTAAACTCCTATGAGGTCCCTATAGTAAGGAATGCCAGATGATAATGAAAATAGCAGGGATGGGGAACGTTAAGAAACATAATGTGGGGCTGGTTAAAAGATTGGCTATTCGATGGCTGAACAGCACCCTGGATATCTTTTAATCTCATTTTACCTCAGTATCCAGCACTGGCCCTTGTTTTATAAGCAAAAATCTCGAAAAATATTTGAGCAATTCAAATGGCAAACAAAATTTTTCTCTTTAAGTTCTTTTTTTTTTAACTACACATCTGTACCACTTTTGCACATTACTAAAGACAAATGATGGCATCATAGGTGCTAATCTGTTAACTCACACAATACTCACAATATGGAAATACTTAAAAGGGTATTCTGGGATCAGAAAATTGTATTTAAATAAAACTAAAAATCCAAGCCACAAAACTAACATACTGGCTTCAGTGTGCTTTTACATTATTTTTCCCTGGCAGGATGTTGAAAATAGAACCACGCAGTGGGGTATTATTTCCAACTCCCTGACTCCTCTTTCTCCCGAGACAAGGCATTATCCTGTGATGTCACAGGAGGCTTGACTGGATATTGTCCCTGAGCTCTAACTCCTCTCGAGTCATATCACCACCTCAAACTAGCCCCTCTCAGACAAGTCACCGTCTCCCTGTCATATACATATAAATATATGTTTGGATATATAGATTTGGACAATTAGGAAGAGTCAGATGTGTTTACAGAATATTGTCTTTTGATGAATTATGCCACAGAATTATGCCAGACAGGGAATACAGCAGGTGCTGCCCCTCATTTATTCTGTGATGGTCTGCTGTAAAATAAGGCAATCTGCAACTGCTCTGGGTAGGGAGGGGTAGGCATGGGTGCTGTGGGAGGGTAGTAGGCAGGGTGGGAGGGCTGTGATAAACAGCTGAGAAAAAGCAGGGTATTCCAGAAACGGTAGCACTGAGCAACTGCTTAAACAGAAAGTACAATCAGGAAGTCAAGAACTTAGCCCCCCCCCCCCCCCAAAAAAAAAAAAAGATTTTTAGTGGTTTCAGAACTGGAGCAGAAAGATATGCAATGCTATATACTTCTGCAGCATGTTTATGTATTTTTACCTGACATCAGAGTACTACTTTAATTAGACATCCTTATTGTTTTTGACATGCACACATCATTTCAACATTTCAAATGTATTACCAATCATACTTTACCAGGGTTTGTGCCATCAATCTCTATCGTTGCTGTGGCTTTCTCTTGCTCAAGTTTTCCTATGTCCTTTTGATCTGATTCATATAAGCACTGGACTTCTTGAGCTATACACAGTATGAAAGCCTCTTTAGAGCAGGTATTCACAGGACGCTTTACACTGACTTCTGGTAAATTACATTTAAGTATCAGACATGAGATCTCTTCCCATAAGGACACAGTAAGCGGGCTGGCGGGCAACTTGAGAAAATTTAACGCATCCTGGCTCAGCTTTGACAACCAAGGGGTTAGAGATGATCTAGGCTCCTTATTATTTTTCAAGTCGCCCAGAAGCTGAGGGACTGCTCTGAGAAAATGATATGTATTAGTAAGTGACTCAGAAACATCATAAATGCCATTTTGTACGGTTGTGCTCAGAATACTTATCCCAAATTTATTGAGGATCTTGTTCCCTGGATATTGAGTAAGCACATTTGGATTAGAGTAAGCCCAGTACCAGGCATGGCCACCAATGAGAAGACCTCCTCCTTCTGCAACAAACTGCTGAATTTTCTCTGCTTGAGCATCACTGTAAGAATTGCAACAATACACGCTGAACTCCGAACTCACATCGGATATTGCACAGGAGATACCTTCCCCCTGCAGCATTGAAGTCAGGCGTCTCAAACCATTATGAACACCTATCCTGCCATTTCTTCCTGCATCCAACCACATAATGGAATTAAGGATGAAAGACTTCAGCTCTTGTCTTAAAAGGAAGGCTTCATGTGTCCCTACTACAACACGTCCTCTGCCGTAGTAAGCAGCAGCGAAAAAACATTGGTGTTTGTCAGTCATCCCAACTGGAAAAGTCAAAGGACCGTGCAGCAGAACTTCAGAAGCAGTATCACCCCCAATGATATCCAGAGTGGAAACACCTTTAAAGAGTTTATTCAGATCCACTGAGAAATCCACACTGCAAAAAAATCAGAATGGAATATTTCTCATTGACACAGTAACAGATGTATTTATGGATAATGTAGATAGTAAACTATGTTAACGTGTAATAGCAAGAAAAATCATCACATAATATTACAGTAGACAGTAAAAATCATGAAATAAGTGCATTTACTACATAAATGTAAAAGATCAAAACCTTATTAGTTCTTACATGGTACGGCTATGTTCACACTACGTAAAAGTATGGCCGTTGTTGCCATCGGCAACAATGGTTGTACTTTATGCAGTGTGGAACATTGCCTACATTTCTATGGGATCCCGGCCGAAGCGTATACACATCGTATACAGGATCCTCAGCTGTAGGAAACCCTGTCAGTTCACACAATGAAGAGAGCGGCTCCGGGCGCTTGCTTCATTGTGTGCTGTGGGAGGTTCTGATGCGGGCGCGCGCTGATGCACCCGCATCAGAGTCCTGCATCCTGAAAGATCATCCGGCCGGTACTTAGGTACATAGCCTACATGTGTATACTTACTCATCAACTACTGGAAATGGTAGTTTCTCATTCACACTGAAATTCCCTTTGTCTCCTTTTTTATTAGTAAAATAGACACCGGCTACAGATGTTATTTTGTTTCCAGGAAAGTCATAGAAAACATTGAATTCTGGTTGGCATTGTGACCAATCCCAGGCTTGAGCTCCAATAAGCAGACCTCCACCTTCTCTCAGAAATGATGTTATTTCCGATACCTGAGTGCCATCATATCCAGTCATACAGAGCACTCCCAAATCTTTACTAAAGCCAGTGGTCATTTGAATGTTATGTCCAAACGTAGACAGAGTATTTGCCAGAGGGCCAAGGCTTTCAACAACACCGACTACTGCTTCTGGGGATGGTTTCAACCAGGATATTGCATTCTGCAGAAAATCCATGAACTGTGGCTCATTCAGGTATGATTCATGACTCATGACCACCAAGCGTCCCTTGCCATACTTAGATGCAGCAATAAGAACCTGTTTTGTAGGGGTTACCAGTACTGGGAATGCTGTGTCACCAGTAACAAGAAGATTACAAGGGGTACTTTCTGATGTGAAATTCAGATCACTGATGCCTTTGATAAGTGAATTGTAATCTATATTATTCCACATGATTTCCTGATAGCTGTAAAAATAATGAATAGAAATAAATTATATTGCAAAATACAAATCTCTCAGAAAAGTAGAAATAGCCATCGTAGACAATG